>NW_020219991.1:351222-356168 GCF_003070985.1 Temnothorax curvispinosus | reverse complement strand
TGCATTCCTTTTGCCTTTCTCGAAAAAGGTGATTTTATAAAATTTTGTCATTTTTATCGTTATATTTTCAATCAAATTTTGGAACTAGATTTAAGTATTTGTTATTCTCAAAGCGATTCTTGAAAGAGACTATAAAATGGCGAGTATTATTTTTAATAACTAGAGCTCATCAGCTACGATGCGTAGCTACTTTTTCGACATTTTTTTAAGAATGAGATCGATGGACAGCGAGGAAAAACCTAAATGGCCGAGAATTGTCGAAAAAGTAAGGCTACCATTTTTAAATCTCAACTGATTGGTTGATTTGCTTACTATTTAAGTCTTATGACTTACGTTTTTTGACGATATGCCACTGCTTTAGCTTGGTACATCTTTTATTATAATGCAGATATATTTTAATGTCAAATAAAAAAAAATTTGATACAATAAATATAAAAAACGCAATAATTATTTGAGTTAAATAACCTTATTAACTTAAATCTATATCAAGTTTTGATAAATTAAATTTGTTGTTCTAGAGTTAGAATTAATTAAAGCTAATCGTTACCTACGTAAAACCCGGCCGTATTAGATTACATATTAGAAATTGAACTGAAAATTAGAATTCTAATCAGACAAGTTCAGTTTTAATCCGTTTTGTTCTGATATATATTATTAATTCTATATTTTCAACACAAATTATAAAAAATTACACATTATTGCTCGTTGCAGTAATTGTTATAATCTACGCTATAATGACTCATCCAAACGAAAAGTTAAAAAACAATTGCAACTTTTGTGCAAAATACACACACAGAGTTTCTGCACTTAGTTTGATGATATACATAGTTCACATTATTTTCTTTATTACCAGTATTCAATGCTGGTGTATCAATTTCTTCTGCATTTGCCACTACTTCTTATTAATTATTTGCAACATTCGTTCAACGTTTAGATCATAACTCTTTGAAAAAATTTATTTTCAGAATGTTATCTAACTGTTCGGAATCAAACAGTGAACATATATAACACAAAATTAACCCTATTCGCTCCAACCAGACCTTTCGTGTCCCCGCGAGTTTCTAATCCTCGCATCATAACTCACGAACGAATTGACGAAATTTAATGTTCCAAAGCGCAAATTAATGCTAAAAGTAGTAGCTTTAATTTGCGCTTTGGAACATTAAATTTCGTCAATTCGTTCGTGAGTTATGATGCGAGGATTAAAAAGGCGGAAAAAGGGGTTGGAGTGAATAGGGTTAACATTAGCATGCTGCCTGGGATGTTTGTCCTTATGAGACAATCCATGAGATTCTCTTGGGAAGATACTAGAGGTAGTTTCCCGTTGCTTTCCTCTAGAATTTTCTGGCAAGGGTTACTACCTAGGATAGGACGTCTTGAGCAAGACACTCTCGGTGGTTTGCCATTGCCTTCCGAGAGGGGGCAATCGAATAAAAACCAACAATTTTCGGTTGGATTTAAACTCGAATCTTCGGCTCATTAGAGCAGCGCACAACTCTCTGCACTACAATCGTCATCACCAATCATGCATGATTATCAAACATGTCGTTCCGTTTATTTTATTTATACCGCTATATACCGGCCCTGACGACTCATTCAGTTATAAAATTTATATCTCTGTCGAACGTAAATTTTAATTAATATTTTTTTATCTGCATTCAGTTTGGTTATTTCCCAAACGCATTTTTCGGGTTTTGATATAGATTGGAAAAATCATGACTGTTAAAATTTGTGAGAATTATTTGAATTCCGAGAGTAATTACAAGAATGCATATGAGAAGAACTAAACGGCTTATTTTACTTCATGTCGAATGATAACAAGAGTACTTTCGTGTAATTTATAGAGATCTCAAAATCTCGGGTTATACTCGCAACTCGTGCGTTCGCGTAAATGAGTCACGGTGCGTCTCGCTCCGCGCGTACTTGGCGCGAGACACTACCGTGTCTCTTGATAAAAAAATCTGTAAATTAATATTCTTCTTTTGTCACTATTTAGTTTTACTTTATATATCTGTATTTTTAACAGGTAAAACTTCTGTTCAGGCTTATATACATGATATTTCCATTCAGTTATTATAAAAAAGAAAAAGAAATTTGGTTCAGTAAAGCCTAATTTATTTCCGGACGTTATAAGCGCATGCGTCAGTGAACCTATTGAGACATTAAGTGGCATCTTTCGCCGTGTGAAATAGAAGGAGTGTGTGATTAAGCTTCTCATCTACTTCTGCTTAATATTAACTATAAAGAATCTCTGTAATGCACTTGTCGATCGTTCGATTGATTAGGCAGCGGGTTCTACATTTGACCAGTAAACCCTTTACCTTCTACCTTTGCGATTGAAATGAGACTTTGGGAAATGATTTATGCCTCGGGATTGTTTAAAGCTAGTCAGCTGCAAAATTCCCAGAAGCACCAGAATTCAGGAGCATTGTTATTGGCTTAATGGGAGGTCTACCGCCGACTAATAATTGCATTTGTATGTACTTGAAGAATTGCACGTAAAATTCACGCGAATAATATTATCACATAACCAAGATTCAGTCCTGATCGTTTAACGGCGTTTTATCAATTTGATTTTATAAATAAATTAATTTATAGACAATATGATTAAGAAATAGAAAAGTAGCAAAATTGCACTCCTAGTCGCTGCAAACAGAGGCAATTTTGTAAAAACATTTAGAAACAACATTACCCATAGAAATACATGCAAATGCAATTATTAGTTTGGGCGGTAAACCTCACCAAGCCGCCAAAAATGATTCTAAATTCTGGTCCAAAATCTCTACTTCCGGGAGTTTTCCAGAGACATGTCTAAATTATTTCTTAAAGTCTCATTTCAATCGCGAGGATAGAAGGTAAGAGGTTTACTTGTGAGCAGTGCCGGTTAGAGAAATGTAGGAGCGAATAAGGAAGTATTAGATAAGGCTTGAAAACATTAGCAAACGCGCTCACTCTCAGCGCGGGTTTATTTGCGTAGTCACAAAATGTGATAAAGCAACGATTCACAACAAAAATAGTCTCAACGCTAGCGTGTACGAGAAAATTACACCGTGAACTTGGCAAGTGCAAATTGCTTATCGCTTCGTAAACGAGAGGCCAACAAGCAAGGTGTGAAGAATGGCAATTATTACCGAAAGCGCTTAGCGAGTGACGCAGAACGAAATCATGCAACAAATATAAAACAAATACTAACAAGGAGACGGACCACGTGTCCATTCTCCCCCTATTTTCATGAGCTTTGAATATGTTAGTGCATAGAAAATTTTATGGTTTCAAAAGCGCACTACAACGGTGTATTTAGATTTTTTTCGAAGATGTTATATTTTTTAAAAATCCACTACTGCATTCTTGAGAATATTTAAATGTTTATATGGCAAAGTAATAACCGTAAGAAAAAGACAAATTTGCAAAAGATAAGTTTATATTATTTTGGAAAATTATAATGCAGAAACTGTTGAGAATTTAAGCAATCAGGAAAATTATCTGTTTTATCTTATCGCCCTCAGTCTTTCTAGCCTAGCTGTCAGTTTATAGAATTAATGAACATCCTGATCATGAATTCCATCTTTTTTGGTACTCGGTAGGCCATAATTTTTAGTAATTTGGCTCGACTAACAAGGGCTCGACATTCCCGTGTTAATTGCTTGGTGCGAAACGGAAGTGCCGCTCGTCGCGTTCATTTCTTCAGTCTGCGAATGCTAACCCACGATTCGTGGATGATGCGACATAATCGGAAGCGGAAAATATTACTCACTTGTCATATGTGAGATTAATGAACGTCAAGCCAAAGTTGGAACGACATCGCTACTACGGCAACAAAGTTGCACAGTAAGCAACTGTGCTAACAAGGAATTTCAATCGTGGCTTATTGTTAGTAAAGTGTACTAGATGCGTTAAGGATTAGAAGAGTTAACAAAATTAAACGAGTTTAAGTAATTCAAACAAATATGCAGGTCATACAAATTAAGTAAATCAGCACTTTAGTTATCAATGTGTTCCACCCTTAAAGCTACACGATCCTTCGAACATGGTACTATATTCCATTCTTTTAATGTTATATTACTAATATTATTATATATTCTTATAATATATTTTATTTTCTGCAAAAATTGTGATTTTTATTCCCATTTTTTATTGCTCATTCTTGATCAAAGGTAAACTCAGAGTAAACATTCTTCCAATTAAGTCGGTTATAATAGGATCGCAAAAGCGTAGTAACGAGGGTCTTTTACCTTTGAGGGCGTTTCTATATGGCAGGATGGTGATGGCACCTTCGGCCGCGAACTCCTGATCCCGGACGGGGTGAACTTTAGCGCCCCACGAATCGCTACCCACCCACATGAAATGGCCCGTGCGATTGGCCCTTACTGTTGCCTGAAGCAGCTTCCTGCAACAAGATAAGCCGAGTGATAAGGATAGATGAATTATGAGCAATGATGAGCGGGGCTACCATTATCCTACCACAGGTACAATAGGATCTGCTACAACCCTCCGCAATCAGTTAACTAAATCCACTACGTCATTACCAACAAAATATCGTTCCTTATTTCCCTCCTTATTATTACGTTATAATTCAAATACAATTCATACAAATTGATACAATTCAAATTTCTTGAAAATGTAACGTAAAAACTGTAGTTGAAAACTATTATAATTTTCTATCAACAAATTAATAAACAGCTATACGAGTCAAGCGCGGTACGTGGTGCGCAAATAAAGAAATTAATAGTTACAGAAGTAACGAATTACAATGTATGTAATATACATCCATTCCATCTTAATAAACTGCGCACCGATTATTTGTCGGACTTGAACACAGCTATCGTTGGAACATTAATACCTTTCCCTTCCCGGAATTAAATCGACGCAATTTAATTATTTTAAAAAACTGTAAAGAATTTATTGCGAAAAATATTACCTCAGCCAGGATTCGAACCTGGAACCTC
>NW_020219991.1:309486-341222 GCF_003070985.1 Temnothorax curvispinosus | reverse complement strand
TTTGAAGAATTTGGCATTTTTTCTTCTAAGGGGTCATACAACCTTAAATCTACTCTGCACGATTACGCGTGTAAAAAGAAATAGGTAAACTGAATTATCAAATCCATAACGATTCCCTCTTCGAGGGAAATGTCTTTTTCAAGAAGAATATAAAACTAATTTCTTTCTACAGATGTTTAGAGTACACAGAGGAGTCTTCTATTATGAGATAGGTTCCTAGAGTATGAGATAGCGGGATTTTCTGCTAAACTAATATAGGTCTCATCTGTTGATTCCACCATGGACTTATTGCCCTTGGGATAAAATCTATTTAGTGGAAAATTCATTACATTCATTTATAACATTCATTAAATTCATTACATTATTTTTAAATTCTGCCCATCATAGACTTCCGGTCACACAAAATGAACTCGATATCTAATAGGAAACTTTCCTTTATTAATTTTTTATAGAAATGAATTTTCTATAATTATTATATGTATAATGAGTGTACAGAAATAATATACGTCTTTATTTTTTCCTTTTTAATCTCCACTCTGTTTTATTCCTTTTTGATGAACGTTAGCTTATCTTGCTACAGTTTCTATATCAACTGCAAGAGCTTGGTATGTTTTATCGTAAGTGTTTCTTGCATATCGTACAAGCAGCAAAACCTCCATTATTTTCCTGTTATCGACGCGGGTGAGAAATGCATTCTTGCAACTGCCCGTCGCAGCTACTCGACATTTAATTCGGCGCTGGTTTCTTTGTGTAGTTCAAAGCGACCAGGGATTGCACGATGAATATCAGGCTGTTTTTGCATTTATTTCTTCTTACGGCGAAAAAATAAAGCGCGCTGCAGCTTTCTCAAAGCGTATATAAGACCGCACAACGCGAGACACTGAGTTTTTCTTCCAGATATTAAAAACATCAGAAAATTTCGCGAGACAATCGTCGCGTGAAAAGCTCAGGAAAGTCCCGCGGAGATTAATAATGGTGTCGAGATTGGAAAAAAGAAAAATACCTTTAAATAAAAATAAAAAATTATGACAGGTGTTAGTATAGGTAAAATAGATGTTTGTTATATTCTAGAATAGTAATTTCCTTTTTTTTTAGAGAAAAAGAGAGAAAGGAGGGGGAGGGAGAGGGAAAGAAATAATATAAAAGAACAAATACAAAAACTTATGAAAGAATAAGTAAAATAATATAACAAAACCATAAGTAGAATAAATTCATATAACCTGTTGATCATAATAATAATAAAAGTAATTAGCAGTGTTATCAATCAATATTTATATGTATACTGTATATATGTCGCAGAAATTTCGTGTAATTTGTTTTTTTGTGCAAAATCTCTAAAGAAATCTACAAAAACTGGGATATTGTGGAATAAAAAAAAATTATTGATATAAATATAAATCTAATAGATTTATAAATATAAATATAAACTTATTTACAATATCCTAGTTTTTTATGGATTTTATAGGGATTTTGCAAAATAATGAATTGCACAAAATCTTTGCGACATATATATAATAAATTAATTTATTTTTTCACATTATTTTAACTAGGTGTTCGCAATATGAAACAATATGTGCATATAGATAACGTGCAATGTTCCGAATAACGAAAATAGAGCTGATAAAGTTTGATAATAGACGTCGCGTAATATGGTTATATATGTATGATTGATTAGAAACCGAAACGGAAGCCGGATTATTATTTCACCGCGGGAGTAACTCGTTAACCCGTAACTCCGCGTTTTTCGTTCTCGTTATATAGAGAAACGATGGCATAAAATATACGATGCAAAATTTAAATATCACGGTATTTGTCAGCTTTAACAAGGAATAAATACAAATAGTTTTACCGTTTGTAAAAATAAAGTTTTATATACATATTATAGATATATCATTTCAAGTTTTCTCTTTGCTTTATAGAAGTTGTTTTTAAAGTCGATATATTTATTTTGAAAATATTATGTTAAAAATGTAATACTTATATTGAATATTATTACATTATATTAAAGTTTCTTTAAAGTCTCGGACGTAAGCGCCTTTGCAGTTAAATCCAAAAATAAAAATTCTGTTAGAGACGAGAAAATCTCTAAACCTTTCATTGCCAATAAATTCAAAGACTATTGGTGCGTCGCCAAGAAGCATTAAATTAGGTTTATGAACGAGACGATTGTCATAATTTATCTTTATGGACGCAAAGAGTGAAACTATATCGAGTGACAAAAAGTTGCAAGTTTCTGGAGAATTTCCAGAGATTCCGCTATAATAGTATTATACATATATTGCTTAAGATATGCAGCGAAAAATTTTATTGCATTACGTGTTTGCATTACGTGTTTGTATTATGCATCAAGAGACACGGTGATGTCTCGTGCCAAGTGTACGCGTGAGCGAAAGAGCAGGAAGACCGGTATATCTTTTCGCGCGACACAGCTAGTTGAGACTGCACGCGACTTATCGTATCGTTGTAACGGCTGAATTGATTGGATTCTGAGTAGGCTCGATAAAAAGTTGATGGAGAAAATATATAATAAAACTGTCTTTATTTTTGTCCTACATGCGCTATGAGCGGAGATATTGCAGCGCAAAGCCAAAAATTCAGTGATTACATAGTTTGGTCGTCGCCCCAAAAAAATGTTTATTTGTACCATTTGGTGGTAAAATTCACATTTAGTGTATGCGGCGCACTTCTCTCGTATTAATTAATAATCAGTTATGCAAAATGGCGGACAACAGTGTTAACGCATATACGAAACAGTGAATTATTATAAAGTTTCTTGTGAATAAAGGCGTGAAACCGACGGATATTTACAGAAAACTTCAAGTACGATGATGAGGCAATTAGCCGTGGTAAAGCATTTAAATGGTGCAAACGATTTAAGGGCTTACACCTGAGTAGAATTTTGAAAAAATCGATTTTCTTTTTATTGCATTTCTTGAAAATATATAGTTTCAAAAATATTGTGTTAAAATATTATTAAGAAATTCGAAGAATTGTAGAAGTTACGGAAGTTTTACTGAAGCGGGGCGGAGCGGAGCGTAGCGGTATCGCGCCTTTTTCGCCGGTATCGCGAGATAGCTCTCTCCTCTCAGGACTTCGTGTCCTTCGAGAAGCCTCTCCTCAAGTCGTCATCGAAAGACTTTTATATGGCCCCGGAATCGCCGACTAAAAATAAAATTATAAAAAATAATTTTTTTTAAACAATTTTATTGTTAATTAACAAAAAAAATTTTTTTAATTATTACTAATATTTTCGAATCAACATAAAACTTTTTTGTCTTTTGCATTTTTTTCGTAAGACGAGTTGTTTTCAAGTTATAGCATTATAAACAATTAATGATATCCAAATCTCTTCTCAAACTTTAAACGCGTTTTTCTCGAAACATGGTTTTTAAAAACGGTGTTCACGATATCTCGAGAACGGATCGATAGATCTTTTTGAAATTTGGACACGATATTCTTGAATGCTTTGTTTAATTAGCTACGATCAAACTTTTATAAATTTTTTGTTACAAATGTTTAAAAAATGCATTGGTAACTGGAAAAAATAGGTCAAAAATCGACTTCAAATTTCAAACAACCGCCATTTTTCGAATTTTTTTTTTTAATTTTTTTTGGCTCGTAGCTAACTGTCTTGTATATAACTAATTGGGAATTTAATGCATATTTTTGTACCAGATGACGTGACAACCCAAAGTGGTGAACACCGCAAAAAAACGGGGCTTACGCTGATGCCAATAAACAATATTTATTGTTAATAAATTTTAATTAAAAAATTCACAAACGTACTAGAATACATGCTCTTTTTAACAGAAAAAAAAGTTTTTAAATAAAGCAATTATTTCCCGAGAAAAAAATTTCCAAAATATGGTCACTTTACTCAGGTGTAAGCCCTGATGGCCGTACATCATACTGTCCATCGCACTACTCGCACATTATTGGAATTTGGCTGGAAGACATTGCCTCGTCCTCCTTATAGTCTAGACCTCGCTCCGGAGCGATTTTCATCTTTTCAGACCTTTAAAAAACTGCTTGGGAGACCAGCATTTCAGAACTGACGACGAGGTAAAACACATTGTTCGATCTCCGGCGGCGTACAGACAAATCTTTTTATGCTACTACTGGTATCCATGCATTAATGAAACGCTGGGGCATAAGTGCATAAATGTCGCAGGGGACTCGGGGACTGTACGTATCGAAAAATAAATGTAGTTTTTACTTCTATAAATGCATTCTGTTATTTCATACTCTTAAAAGTTCCGGTTTGACTTGAACGACTCTCGTAAAAAACTTGTCACTGCTAGACCAAGTGCGGTGGGCACTTTTGCATATAGCAAATATATAAGTATTTTAACATTTTTGTTTAAAACAAGTTTTAAAATGGTTTTAATTTCAACAAATTATAACGATTTTACACTTTTATTATTGTTTTACGTTGTAGAAATTTGACATAAACAAATGAAAATAAATTTTTTAGTGTAAATCTAATTACAACTATATTTTTAAATTAATACTACGAGATTCTACACAGAACTGGCTGTTTTATTTGCAACTAGATAAAAAAATTTATTTTGAAATACATGGTTTGAAACGATTAGATAATAAAAGAAGCAATATTTAATTGCAATAATTCTGCAGTAAGTTACGAGTGCAATGTACTATATTTTTTAAATACTAACTCGAATACGAAACTCGATCTAATACCTAAAGCTTTGGGCTTGTAAAGGGAAATTTTTTTTTACTAGACTAATAAACTTGATAGATAATAATGGAAGTTTTTGACGCGTAATATTGTGTTGATTACGTGATTTTTTTCCTCTACGTTTCCTCTCTTGTCACTTATAGTTAAAGCAACTGAATCGAGCAGTCTGCTTATTGTTCCAGTAAAAATACGTCACGCAAAAGTCCGATCGCAGTCGCACACAGTTGGGACGAACTTATGTTTAGTTTTCGACTCTTCGAGGCACGGTTTCTCTCACGTTTTGCTTACTTTCCAATATTTGCTCGACATTGCAAGCCATTCGGTATCGTCGAGAACTTGGTCACCGCGCGCGCGGCAACCATTTTCAACATTGCGAGAAACTTTCGAATAACATTTTATGTTAGGATACATCTTATAATCAAATAGATCGGAAAGGAAAACCGAGGACTTTCCGAGGAAAAAAAAATTGAAACACGACGTGCATTCCGACGGACACGGAAGAGAAACATCATATTTCTGCTAAATTTTCTTTAGCTTTATGATGATTCGTTATAGTCTCGACATATAAGTGAGTAATAATAAATAATATTTATTTATAATACATTTTAAAAATACTTTTAATGTATTTATAATGCTTAATTTTACGAGTGTAATATTTAATTACTGGCATGATATAAAACACTTTTACAGCAGGAGCTTGTTTTCAACTTTTTTTCACGACTGCAGAAAAAGAATTATGATAAAATAGAATTTTAGCTAGATTTTTCTAAATTGTGTGTGTGTGTGTGTGTGTGTGTGTGTGTGTGTGTGTGTGTGCATTAAGGACTTAACAACATTTTTTTATTTCTGATGTACATGTATGACTGACATCAGTCTACTCAATGGCTCAATTAACCAAATATATACCGACGATAAAAGAATTAAAGAGGTATGGTATGGTATGTTGGGAAATGCAATATAATGAAAGAATGCTTTTCTGTAATGAAGTACTATGATAGAAATGCAAGAATACCTACTGTGACATTTCTTAATGAAATTTCTGTATAACGTCGCGAATCGTAATAATTGCGTTCGTCATCATTGTCGCTTAATAATTGATTAAAATAGATTTTCAGTTTGCGTGTGTTAAGCGCCGCAACGACGTGACGGTGTAATTATAATCAAAATTTGCAATTGCGTGCTGCTTTAGGTCACAGTTGTCTCCATAATGAATGATTTTCCAGCGGGATTTGAACGATAGCTTATAAGGGATTGCGAATGAAATGCGATGGACGTGCGTGTGCGCGAATATATCATGGCACGCATTCGCGTCGCTATTACCGTATGAATGATTAACAATGTGGTTTTTCGTTGATGTCGTCCGACGATTAATTTTACATTCGTTTATTTTATTTCATCGCTTTGGTAATCATTAATTGAAAGAGGGTCACTAAAATGGATTTTAGTAAAAGATTAACGATATTTACTTAACAATAAAAATAAAACACATACGCTTGATAATACTAAAGCTAAATTATGAATTACACAGCCATTTTTCAAGCAAAAGCAAAAATAGATGTTGGTTTAAATATAAAATTTATTAAATAAAAATAACAATCGTTTACGTTCCATTAACTTACTTAGTTTTCGTTCTGAGTTAAATCAATATTACATTAAGGCTCCTGGGTAGTCACCGCGGCCATATTGGATTCTTACTATCGAGGCGAGGAAAACACTTAATTTTAAGTTGCGGTATTTTCCGAAATAAAAAGACATTTCAATAAAAAATCACGACAGATCGTTTCAGCACACTTCAAAAATTGACCGGATACTATCCTTTTCCCTCGACAATAAACAAACAGCCATAAAACGAAGCCTAAACATATGGAAAACAAGCCGTTTGACGACTATCAAAAGGAGTGGTGAATGTTCCTTCCGCATATATATTTCTTGCAAATCTTACCATACGGTCAATTTTACGAGTTTCACGAATACGTTAAACGTTAGAGCACAAGTACAGAGCGAATAATAAAGAAATATACCGCAACTTAAAATAAGGTTGTCAACATGTCACAAGACAGAATTCTCCATTGGAGAGAGTGAGAGGAGAGAGTTCTTATTTCTGCCGCGACGGTACGGCGCGGCGCCACCGTCAACGCAGAGTTCTCGGCTCAGGGATCAGGAGCCTTAAGAGGAATAAGGAAAAATTACGTAGAAACATAAAATTAAAGTCATAAAAGTCATAATTAAATTAATTTGTCAAACGCATTATGTCGAAACAGAGATTGAGAAACAATGACTGATGGTCAATCTTAAATATGGAAGTCAAATGTTAACGGTGATTAACAGTGTGGTTATAAAAAAAAATTATAAGTCACAATCAATAAAAAGTTATAAAAATTTTCGTCGTTGGTAAAAGCGCGAAATTGAAGTTCCATGTTTAAAATAAGTCAAATGTGATGTGTAAACCGATTCATTGGTCACTATATGAAATACAAAAAAAAACAAAATGACTAACCAGAGGCAAAATATAAATAAAAATGAATGAAAGATTGAAACTTACATAAGTGGTCAATGTGATAAAAAAAGATTCTAACAATCAGCCAAAGGCCTCTCATCTGTATGATGTGTGTGAGACTGACGCAAAACGTAGAGTGATTATCATTATGTTCAGGAAAATAATATAAACAAAATGTTTTTGGATCTCATGTTTTTTTTTTGACTGCATTAAAAAGCTTCCCTGAAAATATTGAGATAAAGTCGATATTTACTTAAATATAGCCTGGCAATAAACGTACTACATATTCCAAACGATCAAACCGTTTAATTCAGTAAATGCGTAATTTTATTTAAAAATGTTACAAAATTGCTCGCATCACGCAGAAAATAATTAATCATGCATTAATCACTTGAATCGAGTTTATAGAAGGAATTTTATAAAATAATGTGTATTAAAAAAATTGTATATAAATATAGTAACGATCATATACTTTTATTGTTAACATTATCAAATTTTTTATGAAAATTTGTGTTTTAAAATGATACGTTTTACTTATAACTTTTAGGAAGGAAAAAAAAACTATTGATGAAAATGTAAAAAAAAACCCCAGTAACAAATCATAGCCATTATTATCACCACGATTTTAACGTCGATTTTACCGCACTGACTTTAATAGATTATTTAGCTACGACGACGTCCGTGTGTTCCTCTTTTCAATCAAATTGTATAGCCAGAATTTTGAATTACCAGTGCGAGCGAATTGGTCGTACGCTCGCCTTCGTTCATCTTCTGTCTAGCTTTAAAAGCTATAGTATCGACTTTATAGAACGCGAGATTAATCGCCGTCCTCTTATCTCGTCCGCTCGGTTACGCCCCGATTCGCTTTTAACTGTCGTCGTTGAAATGCACGACCGTTTTCAAAAATCCAACGCTTCAGTCTCTGAACACGCAGATCCGAGTGTTAGATTTTTATCTCAAAGTTTCATTCGACAATTTTATTTTGAGAAACATCATTCTAGAAAAACAAAAATCTGTTTAATCTGATAATGATTATATATGGAAAGAGAATAATATTAAATCGCGTTGGAATGGTAGAGAGAGAATGTCCCTCTTTCGCTGGATCGTAAAAGTTCCTACACGTAGCGCAGAATTCTAAAATCCTTTTTACCTTTTGTTTCGACACCCGTCCGTTCGCACAGTTGTTTTCCTACGTTGATTACGCAAAGTTGAATAAAGCTCGTTGCCGTAATGCGACGTTTCGTCGTCACCATGATATTTAATTATAGTCGTAATTATATAGCTTAGAACATATACAAACGCGGCGAACGCATGTGCGTTCGAGCGGCCCGTTCCTAATTACGGCTGCCGACTTCCTAATTCAATATTGTTTCTACCGATATCGCATTAGATCTTAGGATAATCGGAAATTACACGTCCCACGTTATCCGCCAATATTACGTCATTATGTACCAGATTTTGACATAGGAATTTGGGGCAAATTTCGCTGCTCGACTGCGTTGTGGCTGTTCAAATATGCATGATTGAGGTTAAATCGATCATAAAATGTGATATTAATTGTTTCAAAAATAATAGTTTAAATTACTATTCTTTATACATTCTTTATATATTATTACATCAATTAAAGAAATTGACATTTAAGGACCGGGCTGGATCTTGGTAGCTTAATATAATAATATTCTATAAATTTTGTATACTTTTTTTTAACTCAGTAACTGCGCGCCGATTTTTTGTCGGTCTTTAAAACACAGCTTTTTGTTGAAACAGTAAATCCACATATTTAAATCGATACTCGATTTAACTTTATGACGCTAATAAACATTCTTCTTAAATTACTGTAAAGAATTTATTGCGAAAAATATTTATCTCCCAGCCAGATCTTTAAACCTGAGTTTTCCTTTCCAATTCCTTTACCAATTCGACCATTGAGGTATTGGTGATATTTATCGCAATAACCGGTTAATAGTAGGAAAAACATCTTTTTACAGGCGACGTATATAAACAATATTAGCAATTATTAGCATCAAAAAGGAAAATCGATTATCGATTTGAATGTGTGGATTTACTGACAATAAAGAGCTGTGCTTTAAAGATCGATAAAAAATCAGTTTACTGAATTTAAAAAAAATATACATTATGCCGTTCTTTATATATGTTTCATTTTTAATCATTTGAGCCTTTCAAGATTAAAATATACAAAATTCGCAGAATATTATTATTAGACCACCAAGATCCAGCACGGACCTTAAATGGCAATATCTCTAATTGTATACTACATCGGTCTTGTTTTACTTATTATTGTTTAATATTCCTTACTTCATGTCCACAATTTCCTTGCTTTTGTGAAACACAGTTTTTTAATGTACCGTCAAACGCAGTTTGCATTTTTAATAAAAGATTGCATTTTTTAATTTAAATATATATATTAAAAATACGTTTTTACGTTAAAATTATACACGTTTCAATATTTTTATTTTCTCAATTTTTGCGTCGGATACGCGTTTCCTTAATTTAACGAGTACAGCGGGAACGTTATATAGTAAAAATAAGTTACACAAAAACTATAATTTGTTCGATGTTTGAGAACGTTTCTCCCAATATAGAACGCAACGGTAGAAAAAGTAAAAAAAAATCATTCCTCTCGCAGTCCAGTAATTCCATTTTTCTGCTGTGTATGCGAAAAAAGAAAATAAATAAAGCGCGAGCACTCCGCATTTTTCATGCGACGCAGATTTCAACAATCGCGCGCTTTTTCCTCACATCATATATTTTATGTAGAGACGACCTTATTTAAATACAACGAAGGCGTACTCGAGATTAAATCCCTCACCTTATGTTATCCTCGTCGACGAATATTATGACTCCCCTGGCGTTGTGCTTCGAGCTCAGCCGTTCAATTATTCTATCAAAGTCCTCAGTCTTGGCGTTTCTCAGGATCTTCTCGCTGACTGCGACACAGATGTTGTACTCCGACGAGAGGGCAATGAAACTGGCGATGCCCTGAAAATAGAGTTTCAGCCGCAAATAAATTGCCCGTCCATCCGATGAGAAATCGAATTTTAGCGATAGTATACGTGCGAGTCTGTTTTCTTGCCAAACAATTGGAATACAGGCGAAAAATACGATGTCTGAGGCGCATCTACCGGCTCATATATTTACATACTCATTTATCATTGACGATAAATCCACGAAATTTGCATGAGATATCGCGGCCATTAAGTAGCAGGCTGTTGTTCGTGGTGCATGAAGAAAATGTAAGGCAGCGGTAAGTTTCTGCACTCTCAGAGAGTCTTTTACATTTTTACAAGAGAAGTTTATTTCGCA
The DNA here is from genome assembly GCF_003070985.1 of Temnothorax curvispinosus. Lineage (NCBI taxonomy): Eukaryota > Metazoa > Arthropoda > Insecta > Hymenoptera > Formicidae > Temnothorax > Temnothorax curvispinosus. The sequence continues at coordinate 330,702 of NW_020219991.1, read as the reverse complement.
GTTTATTCATTTTTTTTACATTTTATGCTAAGTAAACAAATATTGTATCAATTTCAAATGTAAATCTTGAATAAAATCTGATTCAATTTAAATTCAAAAGAATTTGCAGTGCAGTTCTGTGAGATTTGGGACAATTCGATATTGAATTATTGACAGTCTTAAATTAGATTTCGAACAATTCAAATAAATTTTGTTATATCGTATTGAGAATTGAGAGGTTTAGTTAGTTGGACTTAACACGGTTAACATTATAAATTTCCTCTATCGACATAATCTATCCGTGCAGTTGCCAATGTACAATTGTCGAAGCGTCGAGATACGACGCGACAATCACCCAGGATGAGCTCTGCCTGTCTCGCACATTTCTCGCCGAATGGTATATACACGCAAAATAGATACGTCGATCTGGGCTCGTCTGTCTTCGCGATAGCGCCTATGTTTCGTGATATATTTCCGCTGTGTATACGTGGTGGGTGGAAACAAGAAAAGACGACCGAAGAAAGATGTGGGACGCACCGAACTGCAACCGCAGGTGTTATCGGCGTCTGTTTCACGGCGTAATAAAAATTGTCACAATTTATTACGGTGCGCCGGATGAAAAATCATCCTCGCAATATCCGTACCCGCGCTACAATAATTATACCGTTCAATAATTCTCGACATTTCCACGATTCCGAATCGTGGATTTTAATATTCCATGGTAATAAATGCAGTACCTTGATTGAAAGTACGTTGATTACATGAATCCTGATTATCCAAATCGACTGAATGCGGAATCACTACCTTTTGTACTTTTTTAATAATATGTTTTGAAAATATTAGCTTATAGTTCTTACATTTAGTTCTTATACTTTATTTTATATTTAAATCTTATTTAACTTTTAATTATAATATTGCATTAACCTACAATTTTTTTTCCTTAATACAATCAATTAAATTTTTGATTATTTAAATTTATCTTTTTCACAAATTAATACAAATTTAGTTATACGTGTCTATTGCAGAAGTTTCTTTAAAGAAAAATTCAAGAAAATTGTCTCTTTATTTAATTTTTTAACTTTATTAAATATTTTAATTTTTATAAAAAATATTAAATAACAACTGTAAATCTTAGAACAATCATTAATTTTCCAATGTATCTTATTTATTTACAAATTTCTGTCTACTGTTATTCGATGTCATTGTAATAAATGAGCCTGCAAAGCTCTTATTTCTTTGACAATGACCAGGAACTAATTTTCTATAAGATTAAGACTTTCTTTTATCGTTTATCGTAAGAGTGATTAGCTAAGAAAGCGGAAATTGGTGAGACTACCCGACACCTGCTGTGAAATAAAAGGTTACAATTGTATTAAAGTTAAGTCTTCTTAATCAGTTACAATACATTCAAGTACAATCAACTTTGCTGTACTCAGTTATGCGAAAAGTGTTGGCGTAAATTTTCCGAGTTCGCAAAAACCGTTTTATTTTTAGTAGCTCAAAAAAATGAAACTTTACAGTATATATCTCAATGTGCGTGCAATAAAATAAAATTACGGGCAAATTAATTGCGAAGTTAAGCAAAAAGATCTAATTAATGTTTTTATGAACCGGTGAAAATTAATCTCAATGTCGCAAGAGAAGAAAAATTTAAAAAAGTAGAAAGAAGTCAAGCGAGGAAATGTGATAGAAAATTAAAAAATATTGATGTAAAGATGCAATCTGATTCTCATTGCGGGTTTATTTGGCGTAATATAAAGAAAAAGATTGACAAAGAGAGAAAAAGATAAACGATATAATTATTCGGGAAATAATACCGAGTTGTTATGACAAGATGTTGTCTTATCGGCCGATTTTCTTAACAAAGCTCGCTTTCCTCAACAATTGGTCGCACTTGACCTTATTTCTTTCTATTTCTATACGCGATTCCGATCTCTTTTTAGACATCTCCGGTGTATTACGAGCCACATTATATGTATTTGCGTCTAAGAACGATTTTGCGTCTCTGATGGCCTAAAATTACGAACGATTTTATTTCTGGACAATTTCTTTAATTTAATAACAAAATATTTTTTCAATTAATAATTAGTCTTATTATTAATTGCAAAATAAATTTTAATTGGAAATAGAACACGCGATTGTTGCAAAAAGTTTTCTCTAATCCCGATCTTTTTCAGATCCAATTTGTATGATACGCGCCGCACTTCTCGTTCTTTAATTTGCGATAAATCGTCTTATGCACTTTATATCCCGCGTCGGTGTAAGGACATTAACGAAGCTATATTCGGTGTAATCGTTTTACGCGAGCTTATGCTCGTTTAAATATGCACCGCATTTGCAACAGCCGCAGCTGTGCTGTGCGCCCAACATTTAGCGAAAGAAACGACTCATAAATTTCAGCTTAAAAGCCAGAAGGAAATGTAGGCGTCTCATTATCTCCTTGACCACTATCGTATTTTGTGTTTTAGCGGTTTCATGTATTTTTTTCAAATTTTCGAAAAAGCCGCGCATTCATTACTGATTATTATAAATTTTAATTATTTATTTCGTTATATTATAAACTTTAATTTTTCCTGTACTTATATACTTGACACAACCGCGAATTTCGCCAAAATTGAAGTCCCTTTCTTCGGTATATCTATTTTAACGACATAGTATATTGTTTAAAATATAGACAAATATATCCTTTTATGTAAAATAGCCTGTTAATACGTCAGTTAATTTACTGTGTAATTTACTTCACATTCATAGATTGACAATTATGCAGCTTCGATATTTCGAAAACGAGATCAACATAGTGAACTAACTCACGCTGAAGTAATTGCCGAGCTATTATGATACCTGATAATGATTAATTAGGCTGATCACTGATACCGGTTTAATTGCTCAGAATGCAATTACTATCATACCGTCTGGAGTCATTCCGAGAGCGCGCGCGCGCAGCGTAAGAGCGGAAATTCACAAACGTCGTGTCGGCAAATTTCTACGTTCCGAGACACGGAAGACACCATTGTCGCGAGCATAATCGTCATAAGGTGGCTATTTCACTAGCATAATTGGGCCATAAAATCGTACCTCGATCAATGTTCGCGGCGAATATAAATATATATATTTTTGTGTGGCGTTCCTCAACGCAGGAGAAATTATGGGTATATTGCTGGTTAACGAGTTATCGCACCCCCCTTGAATTATTATATTTGCTCATTCGTTCATTATGTGGTAATAATATCGAACAATATTGGAATTTCAATTACTAGGAGAAACGCGTCTATTCAAACTCGTAATAAAATATACCACTAATAATTGGCGATTAATTAAAAACAAATTTGAACATTTAAAATTATCTGGTGTAAAAAATCTAAAAATCTGTACTTTTAGGTTTTTGCTTTTCAATATATTAAATTCAGAAAATTTTACTTCCCACGTCTTTAATTTTTTAAGTATCAATTTATGTTTATGGAAAAATAATAAAATAAGACCCTCGTATTTTTAGACCTTCATTTTTTTTCCTTTATCTTTCTAGCTAAGATCTTATAGATCCTAACTAATTTTTTCCACAAAGTTTGCAATTAAGGAACGAAAAATTCAAGAAGCGTGGATACTGACCAAAAAAAGTTTTGCTTTCTGCAATTTTTGTAAGATTGGATTACTCCGGTAAATCTCTTCACGCGGAATCTCCGCCGCATACTAATCGCCTAATTTAAGCGGCGGATAGCGTTTTAACATCAAGTTTTCTCGCTTGATAGCGCAATTAGTTTCATCTTCGCTTGTTAACGCGGTCGTACATAACAATCTCTTATCATAATTATCATTGTTATAATAACTGTTATTTTTAACGTAGCATTAACGTTATTGTACGTCGCAATTTTACAAAAGAATGCAATTAAATGTTATATTATACGTGAATATCTCATTTTTATCAATTAGTGATATAATAACAGATTTTAAACATAATTTGTGTCAAAGCATGATTTAGTAGAACTATATTTAATAATCAAAAAATGACATTGCAATAACTGGAAATTCCGAATTTTGGTAATTTAATCGTAATTTGAAACATGTAAAATACGTACGTGAAGGATTTACTGTGCGTGTGGTTATTGCAATACCTATTCAATTATAATCCCTCAAAAGAAATATATGTATAACAGATACGTACAAATATGCATGTAAAAAATTTAATAAAATCATTAATAATAATCGATGTAAAAACATTTTTATATTATTTCCATACATAATTACATACCTAATCAATATAATTTTTTTGCTAAATATTTTTGCGAAATGCAGTAATGAAAAAATTGTATGACGTTTTTACAAAAAATACCATATTCTGCTGTTATTGGATACATTTTTCTGTTGTTATGGGATATATTTTTTTGAGACGGAAAATGTGCGTATAATTGAATCTAACAAGAGAAGTGAAAGACAGTTTCAAACGTTTGATGGGTTTCGGATACGTTGTAGAGTAACGAAAAATAACAGACACGTACTCTTTTTATTGGCTTCGAAGCATGTTTAGGGGTTGAAACAACCCCTCGAGAGAAATTCCATATATTTGATTGTCGAGTGAATATCTCTGAAACCGTCAAGTATATAAAAAAAGTAGGGAAGACCGGGGCAAAGTCGTCACTATTTTTTTGGTGCCGATTTTTAACAACAAAACAAATAATTTTAGTAAAATGTGGTATATCGTTGTAAAGAGTGAACCCTTGACTACAAAATTTATACGGAAGTTTTTGGTCTACGTCGCTTTGTTCAACTGGTATAGTGTGATAAAACGACAAAAGTGCAAAAATTGAAATGTCAAAATTGCCGGGGTGGAGTCGTCACTCCATTCTCAGACTGAATTTTTAATTAAAAATTCATAATTCCGATCATAAAAAATGATAGGATACATTTTATTAATTATTTTTTAATAGAAAAATAAAAACATTAATTAAAAACACAATGGCGGAAAATAATTACAAGAAAAGCGCACACACTTATGTGCCCTACGCTCGCACGTTTCTCGTAGCTCTATTCTGTCATCTCTGAGCACACACAGCACATATATTATCCAAGTCCTCGCCGGAATCCGACCACTGCTACTTCTTTGACTTTGATTTTTGCCCGAAGCCTCCATGATATGGCTTGGTGACGACTTCGCCCCGGACACAAGTTTCAAATTTGGTCGCTCATAAAATATTAGAAATCAATGAAAATAAAAAAACTTTACTGGATTCGTGTTCAGCATGCATTACTCTTTAGAATCACTTACTTTGAGATTCGGAGACACAATAATATTTAAGATATTACAAATTTTGGACACGCAAAAAATTTAACTTTTGACCTCCGAAAACACGTTTGTCTCGATAAGAATCACAACATGGCACATAACTTCACTAAACTCCGTTGGTCACGTGGGTACCATAAGTCGCGTTTACAGTATTAATGGCGAGTTCACACAACATACAGATTTCGAGATAATTACAATGACGATTCCGCCCCGGTGACGACTTTGCCCCGATCTCCCCTAATCATGTATTTAGATTTTTTAATGTTATATTTTTGCAAAAATAGCATTAAAGGGTGGAAGTATGTTAAAATATATAAATACCTATATATAATACCTATGTGGTTACCATTTAATATTGTAACCTTTTTGTCTAAAACATTTTTTTTCATTCATTTGTAATCAAATATACCTGTAGAATTTATTTCGAGGGATTGCTTTAATTTCTAACATACTTCGAAGCCAATAAAAAAATACGTGTCTGTTATTTTCCGCTACTGTACAACATATTCAAAGCTCGTCAAAATCGATGAGGGACAGTTTGAAACGTTCCTTTTGCAAGTAAACGTCAACAACGATCATTCTTACATTTCGTATTACCTCTCGCAAATTCAGCTACACTTACCTTCTCACCGTATTCGCCTTCTACAGCAACCGTGGAAACATATTTCCATCCAAGCAGATGGATCACCTCGACGATTGCCTGCGCCTGAAAATTATCCGGCGGCACCACCCTGCTGAAGTACTCGAACCGGCCTTTGTCCGAGAGTTCCGTGCTGGTGGAGGCGTAACTTATTTGCGGTATCTGCAATCACGTTACCGTACAAACTAGAAAAACTCAAAAATATACACCTCTGTTTTTACACATAAATCTGAAAAATAATTAACTGCGGCGGAAGAGAAGCGAAGAGCAGCGTAAATATATTTTTCATCGTGATTACCATTTAATATTCACAGCGACGTTACTGATTTTTATGCTGCGTGTCGTATCATTTACTGAAAAAAGCTTGTACATGCGTATAACACACCTGTTTTTTTTTTATGCAGTGGCTATAAATAAACGTATAATAATATTATATTAAAAATATTATAAAACATAATATTATTTAACATATTATTCAAAGTTATTTTTTTCTTTACATTACGATACTCATTTAAGAGATAAAAATTATATATAAAATGCCGTGCAGAGGTATACGCGCGTGTACAAAGGTTAATATCCCGCGCGTTTGACGCGCGACCCTGTTTTTCGTCGCGGATACGAATAAGAGAGACCTCCGTAACTTTGCAGCATCTGTGCAGGCAGCATCGCGAATCTAATAATCTCTCGTGCCTTGTTGGAAGCGGCTAATTCTGCGTCACCCTCTCTCCCTCGGGCTCTTCTTTGGTCGCGACGGAGTAATTCCATTTTTGCACAAAGAGCATGCGTTCTGCCGAGATAGTTTCCTGTTGATAACATTGTTCCTTAACAGATGTTATTGTCATTATCACGCGTCCTTATCGCGGCTACAGCCCCGGCGTATGTGCGAGGCGAGCGACAATGACGTGCGAAAGCCGCGCCCGCATTGTCACTTCCCGTATTAATTTGCATCCATTTGTTTCGGTGGTTACCATTGCAAAACTATTGACGTGACGTATATTAATTAGCTGCAAGAATGATTGATCGAAATTTTACGTTACGAGTCAGGTTGATGACACGAAAAATTGTAGACTAGAATAATAAGAAAGAATAAGCGCACGATGTATATGTATGAAAATCGTTACGAAGCTTTTATGTTCTGTTAAATCGGAAACATTGCTAATAAAATTAAAGTACGTTTATATTTTTATTTAATTATTGCTATTGGAAGGTAAATAAATATAATTATTAGATTATTCAACAGTAATTTGCCTGTAATTTGCAATAACATTTTTTTGCAACAAATTGCAATTTATATAAGTGTAATTGTATGTCTAATAAATAATAATATATTTTGAAAAAGAAAAGATACTTGATTCATGAAAGCAACATTTTGTTTTCTTTATAATTGAAATTAAAATTGTAATACATACATATATTAAAAACGTAGGTTGTACGCTAATTTCACGAATAATTTTGAAAGATAACATTGTAATATAATAATAGCAATGTTCAATTATGTGGTATTAATTATGTATATAGTATTCTAATATTTCGACAATCAGTGAAATTGTAATTTTATTCAAATTCACTTATTAACTATTAAATGAACATTTTTTATTAACATATATAAAGCTTTCTTTCTGGTTGTACCTTTGAGGTGTAAATTTTCAAAATGGTGTTTTCTTAATTAATTAAAAATCTATTTATGCTTTCATGTATTTCTGTTGAAAACAAAATTATTTCAGTTTTTCGCATGGAATACCGAATGCAATTACACGAATGGTGCTCTCTTAAAGTCTAAAACGCGCCTGAATAGATTCGCATCGTGTAGCTACTATGTTACCGAGGATTAATGTACTGTGATTTGCAAAGGTTTCTCGGTTACACGCTGACTGGAATTAATTAGTTAATTATTGCCTTCAAAGAAAGACAGAAAAAATACAAATCGTCGCTGCTGTTACCAACGAACGCAGTTAATGATTATTGTTAAAGTTCTCGTCGCTCATTTAATGCCAGATGTGGCTGCTCAATTCTTTCTTTTTAAATTGAATACGCTCTTATTAAGTGGGAATTTGTGAGGAGGATTACATTTACAACTAAATACGTGTGACACACGAAAGATATTTAATTTCATAAACTACCGCCCAAAGATATAATTACTAATTAGGACCTTTTAATTAGGAGAGACCGAGATCAATAGAAACGGTTTGATGTTACGATGACTAATTCCCAACCGGTAGCAATTAGATCTCTACTCAATACAGCCGTCTCGTTTTGTAAGCCATTTGGTACGTCATTTGCACGGGGGCTGTAATTTCCATAATAGAGACGAATCCGTACATGGGAATTCAAACCCCCGCACGTCGAAATAAATATCATCGATACTCTCTATATCTTATAAAGTGGTTTCGCCACTAAATATATCAGAGCGATTGCAATAGTCACTCCAAAACGTGTAATTTTATTACTCATTATGCGCGCAATTTACTCGACCTTTTGAAGAAAACGAGGGAATTTATTGGCTAATGTATTTTAATGTATCCCCTAATAAAGACGCGTCTAGTTGTGTATGTATTAAATATGGTTAAGCTCAAACCTAAATCAATATGTGATAGTGGCTCATAATTCTATGTAAATTATTCACTCACACTCCCCATTACAATTTAGAGTTTAATTGATTTTGGACTCAATTAACGTTTTGTCTCCCCGCGCTGCGGTCACAACCGTGTCACGGCCAAAATTCAGAACACACATATCTGCCTAAATGATTTAATCGATGAGAAATAATTCAATATACTTTTCAAAGATTATATTTATTACACGAAATACCTATAAAAGATCAATAAATAAGAAAAAATATTACAAGACTTTTAAGTACCATGCAGCGAATACATTAAATACAATATTAATTACCATGTGATTAAGATAATAGTTGCAATTATCTAAAAGATTAATGCTTTGCATTTATTAATAAGTAATTCATACTCGAAGAACACTCAATTTTCTGCACAAAATGCTCAACATGAATTTCAGAGACAGTTCTCTCTCTTTTGGAGCCTCGCTACATTCCCTAATTAAATTACTATCAATAATCTTGGCGCGCCTTTCTACGGCGATTTCCAACGTTTTAGACGGAGTGATGCAATAAACGGCTCATTGCAATTCCAATGAGCGGAGTTGCGATTTGCGGCGCGATGCACAGCTCGCCGTCGGAATCGATTTGAACAATTAAAGCTGCTCGACAAGAAAAAGAATTGAAATGAATGAATTAACGACAGTCGGCCAAATAAATAGGACGTTTTATGAAATGTGAGTCGTTATGTAATTAGTCGCCAATTTATCTCTCACGGCGTATTGATCAACGTCAATATATGGAACGATGATGCTGAATAGAAATTGCAATATATACGAGATCTGAAGATAAAATAATTTCAAGTTTATTATTTGAGAAAAGAAGAAAATATAACAGATCAAAAAGATAGATTTATCACTATTTATTCATGAAATTATTGAGAGATATGGCGCATTCGACTTAAATTTAAGAATGCTGGAGATGAAATTAATAAAAGGGTTCTAATATCAAAGTGTATCCGGAGAATTACAAGTAAATATTAGTTTCATAAATTTTCAAAATTTTCAATTTATATTCTTAGCTACATGGAGGTATATAATATAGAAAATAATAAGATCATAAAAGACGATAGCTGGCTCAATTTTCAGGTTTAAAAGAATTGATTCGCAAGCTTATATAAGAAATTGAAATGTAATCTTATTTTTTGATAGTTTTCTTTATAATTAAAATGATATTAATAAAACTATAATTAGTATTGTTATTTCCGTACGCTTGCTCTAACACGTTTGGATTAATCGTGTCTTAATTATCTCTCGTTATATTGACTCTCAAAGACTTTCAAATTTGCTTTTTACTATAGGCAGTTGACATAATACGAATATGCACGTGGCACAAAGGGTTAATTGCGCCCCGCGGCGTACAAAGGAAAAGCATCGCATAACTATCGAGTGCAACGAGCGGGTTCATACCGGGTATTCTAACGAACGAGTTACGTTTGCTATGTAAATTTAATGCGACGCGCGCGAAGGTTTGCGATGTGGCGAAGATTAACTCAAGTGAATAACGAGTAAAATAACACACGGCCATTCTCCTAACGTTTCAACACGTAAAGGTCTAAGTTTTTTCCATAATGCATGCGTTTCGCAATAATTGCACAGTTTGGTAATTATAAAATTTGCAAACTCGTACGTGCTATGATGTAACGTAATAACGGTAAAAACTTCTCGCGAGATCGGTAATTATTTCGCGATAATGTTACAATAATTAGTACACCTGCATGATATTGCATTGAATTTAATAACTAAAGTGGGAGTAAATACCAGTCATTATATCACTATTCATACTGTTTATTAACTTTTGCGTTTTTGTTTAGCAAACATTATTGATCAATATTACCTCAACACTTAAATTTAAAAATTGACGTTGCAAAAAGTTCAAAAATTTTTATACGTTTGCGTAACTGTGTTAAAATTTTTACCTTTTTCTAAATCCTTAATTACAAGTTTGACATAAAATATTTAAGAAAGTGAGAGTAACTTAATTACACACTAAACAAAGTTTCATAACACGAAGATTTAATGAAGATACACTGAGATATATAGCAGAGACAGTTTCAAAGTATCTTCCGCATTTACTTCAGCTTATTTGAGTAAAATCGTAAACCGACGGAAAGAATTACGAAAATATACCGCGGACGGTCTTTGTCCACAGTGAATATCTGTCGGCGGAAAGTGAACTGAAAAGGGTACTTGGTTTCCACCAATAAATAGAAAAAGAAGTAGTTTTCAAACCCAAGTGGGTCGTTATAAAATAATGAGAAAAGCGATAAAAGAGTGTATGTACAATAAAAATCCTCGGTAACACTCAGCGCGACTCCATGCAGCGGTGCATTTCGGGTCTTCTTAGTCCCAGTCTACAATAGATGTTTTAAGGGGGGAGTCGCGTGTAACACGCTAAAAAGTAAGGTAACTTTTGGAATTTTTTTTTTTTGAAGAATCAATGCGACGAATCTTTTTCAAACTTTTAGGATTTTTTATTATACTAGACACTGCAGACGCGCGCTACGCGCGCGCTATTTATCTTTAACATTTCACTATTAACCCTATTATACACAACTGTCAAAATATACAATGACAGCTGCAATAAATGAAGTAAGCGCAGCAAGAAAACCAATCGGCATCGCGGAAAAGCGGCAACAATAAACTTCACATCTCCTTTTTAGAAAAGGACATTTCAAGAAAAAAAAATTTTGTTTGTTAAAAAATAATAGTTGTGTTAGGAACTATGGAGGTTACGAGGCCGCGGTCTGGTCGCCAGAGTTGTAAATCGGCGGGCGTTATGGCGCCTGTTGTACTCGCCTGAAACAAAAATAAAAAAAATTTCTTATTTTCTATAAAATTACGTCGTCGATGAACCTAAAAAAGAAGGTAAACGTGCAAAATTAAGGAAACGGCGGGACTTAAAAAAAACAAAAATTTTTTGTCAAAATTGCAACTATTTTTTAAGTCCCGCCGTTTCCTTAAATTTGCACTTTTACCTTTTTTTTTAGGTTCATCGACGACGTAATTTTATAGAAAATAAAAAAATTTTTTTTATTTTTGTTTTAGGCGAGTACAACAGGCGCTGTAACGCCCGCCGATTTACAACTCCAGCGACCAGACCGCGGCCTCGTAACCTCCATAGTTCCTAACACAACTATTATTTTTTAACAAAAAAAAAATTTTTTTTATTTCTTGCGCATTGATTCTTCAAAAAAAATTCTAAAAGTTACCTTACTTTTTAGCGTGTTACACGAGTTTCCAAGTCTGAAGCCCTAAGAAATTGACCAATCACAGTCAATTATTTTCCTCAAATTCAACTGTGATTGAACAATTTCTTAAGGCTTAGGGCTTAGAACACCTATTGTAGACCGGGACTTATCTGATATCTCTTCATCTACATTGACATAACTTGAGAGTTTATTACGTGTACGCGACCAGTTTCGACAACTCCAAAAACTCTAAAGCCTTGTCGTGTAACATATGTAATATGTAACTGTTTAGTTTCTATTTTATCGTGTATCAAGACACAACGAATCGTTAAAATGAACTATATCAAACGATACTTTTAAAATAAAATTTACATGAAATAATTGAAGGGATATTTTGGTTTGAAAGGTCGTAAAAAAAGGTTTTTTCAGGAATTTTTTATAGGAATTTTTTATATTTACACGAAAAAAGCAAATAACGTTAAACTTGGCATATTTTTTTAGCTTTATTTTAAGAATGTATTTTTATTTTCTAACAAAACGCTCTTCTTTTTTATGTTATATTCTGGTCACTATAATTGGAGCTCGCAAGAAAAAATACATATGGACTGTGTAAATGATTCTAGTTGTTCTTCTAGGTATGTGAAGCGCAAAGACCAAAAATTCTCTTATTTAGGATAAACCAATATTTCCATTTTTAAAAATGGTGACCTTTTTATTAAAAATATTACAGTTTTCCTCAAAATTTTATTAGTATTTTATTAAAAGAAGAAACTAATAAACTCGTAATGTTTATTCTAGTTCAGACAATAGCCACACTTTTCCTGAATAAAAAAATTTTTGGTCTTTGCGTTTCAGATACCTAAAACACCTAGAATCTTTTACACCGTCTATATACGTTTTTTTCTTGCAAGCTTTTAGTGACCAAGATATAACATAAAAGAAGAGATAAAGCTAAAAGAACATGCAAAATTTAGCGTTCCTCGCTTTTTTCGTTACCCTATAGCTACAAAACATTCCTGAAAAATTCCTTTCTTTACGACTTCAAATACCCTATTAACTATAAAATATATTTTTAATATAAAAATATAAAGTGTTTTAAACTTTACGCAGATCAATCCGTAGAACAATTTCATTATTATTTACAATATATATAGTTCAAGATAAAGACACGCAGCCACAATGTACGTAAAGGGATGAAGATTGAACAGCATATCAGAAAATTGAATTATGTATGGGAATCTGCGGGACATAATCATATTTCGTATTTTGACAGGAGCTGTGACGGTCACGAAATCCATTCGCACGTCCAACGCCGGTGACGGCGGATCGATAGAACGTCTTGACAACGGTGGGAGCTTCTTTGGCAAGCCGATTTTGCGCGAATCACCGGATTCCTTTCAGCGAACTCGTGCTGCGCGACGTATTTTCGAATAAGGCGTTATAAGTGCAGAGGAGAGGAGGGGGATTCTTATCCGTGTCTGATAAGGACGGGGACCGATCGATGGCGCGAGAATGGCTCTTCCCGGCTTGATCCTCATGGATGAATGACTATGATTGATATAGTCGTCATTACCGGTCACAAAGTTTCAGCCATTCCATTTTCGAAAAAGCTGAAATTGCTCTGCCGTAGTTGCGCTTTCTCTTTCGGTCTCTCTTTTTTTTCTTTCAAATACACTACCATTTGTAACCTTCGTATATCAAAAGAAGCTACGTTTTCACAAAGTCCTGCAAGACCTGCCGATATCCGGCCGTGCTTTCTACGAAGCTGCCTCTCGAATCGGTTATTTTTCGCTCTCAATCTCGACAGCCACACGTGGCATAACAATACGTCGAATCGTGCGAATAAAGGCCGAACGAAGTAACGAAATGTCACGCTTTTAGGAAATCTTGCTTTTTAAATTCTTTTTATATTTTTAACTTTGCATGAGATGATGTGCCTATATACGTGCGGTATATTGATAGCAATGTCTCTATGCAAAGTAAATTTAAAACGCAACAATTTATTTGTAACTAAAGAAATACCAGTCATGCAGCATAAAGGTATGCTTGTACACTGTTTTTTCACTTTTAATTTAAATATGACTAGAAATAGTATTACATATATGTCGCAGAGATTTCGTATAATTTGTTTTTATTTATTTGCAAAATTCCTAGAGAATCCGCAAAAAACCGGAATATTGTGGAATGAATAAAGATTACACAATCTTATTAGTGATTTTGCAAAATCCTGTCAAATCCGGTCACAATTTCAGTCTGACAGAACCTATACAAACTGTCCTTTTATAATTTATATTTATATTTTTTATTCATTCTACAATATCCTGGTTTTTTATGGATTTTCTAGGAATTTTGCAAAAAAAAAATTAAATAAATTGCATGAAATCCTTGCGATATATACACACACGATATATACTATATCAGAAAATTTTTATATAATCTTAATGCCCCAGGTAGTAACCTGATGTTATATTTGTCGTCATTTTTTTACATCTTGCTCTACCTAGGATATTTTAATATTTCTTCGTTAAAACAAAAATTGAGAATTAATTATAAAATTAAACTTATTATAATTATGCTATACATGAAGATTTGAAGCACTCTTCGAAATAGATTATTAGATTATACGGATTAGACAAATAATTACCTTAAAAAGCCGCAAGATGTTGGCAACCATAATAGAAACCACGCTGAATGCGGCGCCTATCACACCAGTTACTGGCTTGTGGGGAACGTAAGTGGGCGTTTTGCCATTTTCACATTTGTACTCCGATATGTCCTGAAACGAGGGAAAAGTGCCAAGATATATTCTCTCGCTGCTGCACAATAATGATATAATAAAGAGAATACTTATTTTTATCGGGACGTCACTTAAAAGCGCTTTCTAAAATGTCGGACAAAATTAAAGTGCAATTTCCACAATGGCGCTTTTACGTTGCTATAATACCCCTAACACTCTATTCGCTATAGCTACATCCACTCGTGTCTGTTTCGGAAACCTTAGTATCAACTTCTAAACATTGGATTATGCTTAAAAAACACTGTATAGAATTCATTTATATTTTTATTATTTGCAAAAGCATTTGGAGTATCTTTAGAAATAAAAGAGAAATTCCTGTTACATGCATAAGCTACAATCTGTCTCGAGTTACTGAAAAATTGTTTTAAACGTTGCTCCTTTCGATGCGCCGCTGGATTTCTATATATGCGTATGTTTTTTCACTCTGTTTCTTCTCTATTCGATAGAGATTTACGCGGATAACTGTCGTGATGGATGAAATTCGACTGTATGGAGTTACCCGAGTTTGTTTTGTCGTGCACAATTCGGTCGCGCTCGTTAGAGCCTTCCTACAAGTTACAGCGTCACACGCTGTTCGTAATTAAGGAATCCCGTGCAATTCTCAATTCGGTATGGAAGTGCACCTGCTATTACTGTGCGTTGGACAATCGCTCTTCTATCTACTCGAGGCGAGTAGCCGATACACAAAACAATTATAAACCATCCGCTAATAGAAGTCAACGCTTGATTATTTTCTTAATGTAGTGTAATTATAACTTCTAAATTTCACTAAATTCTTAAAGCAAAAAATGATTTCAATAGATATAAGTTAAATGACATTAATTAATTAAAAAATTACGATCCCAATTTTTAATTATTGCTTTCACTTATTTCTTCTATTTTTTAGTAAAAAAATAACACGATATAATAAAAAAATAAGATATAACATAGTCTCGGGAAATCATTGTATTTAATAAAAATATCGATAAACTTGCTTAATTTCTTTACAAGTTATATGAAGCAAATATTCAGGAGATGCAAATTGTTTAAGACGCCTAGAAATTTATGCAAAATTTCTCGTGTTTACTTTGTAAATGTATAAATAGCTCTCGGTAACGAGTTTAAGGTTTAACGTAAATATTAAAGGTATTACTATTAGGAAAACAAATTCACATTAACGGCTGTACTATATGCATACGATTATATGAAGTGCAACACGTTTAACAGTATCAAATTGCCTCCGTTATTAGGTGCATAGTTTGCACTTCGCGTTATAATAACCGGCATTCGTCCGCCAACGTTTTCGGAGCCAATTAGATTTCGCTGAATGTAGCTTTTGAACAGACGAAACTCGGTCGACTTGGAGAGTGTGTTCAGCGTCGACGAGAGGACTTCTCACAGAGAGGCGGATGCGTTTCGTTCTCTGCGACGATCTTATCGTTAATCCCTTAAATGTCGCGGAATATCCGGCGCATTTAGCACAAACCGTGGCAAATATATCACACGCTGCTTAATTTTTAAGCCGCCTAGAAATTATTTCCGCGACTCTGCAATTTAATTATAGAATTGCATTGCGAGAGAAAACGATAAGGGATTTATTTCGATAAATTTACGATTGAAATTATAAGGGATTAATTTTCAAACCCTTTTATTGCTCCGAATATTCACAAGCAGTAGATTTTCGTGTACACGACAAAAATATGTGTACAGAATTTTTGAATCCGTCTCTTTATACTTCATTGGCCGAATCCTTTAAATTTTCCGTAAAATTGGCGAGTGTTTTATCGATATTGCACGTGTGTAATCAATCGCGAAATGCACGGAAACTGTCGAGAACGAGATATATATGAAGCAATAAAATTTCATTAATTTTCGAACGACATCAAGCGGTTTGTACTTACGATTTAATTTCGTGAATATTTACGTATACTCGCCGCGCGTTCGTTACGAGATTTTATCGCGCATTCAGCGCATTTTGTGAAAACGCCTGCGCCTGTTCGCGGAGAGAGAGCGTTCGGGCGAGAGAGACTCGAGAATATTATACCCGGCCCGGGGTATGTTCGGATGATTTAAATATGGTGAGGCAAACATCACGCAGATGCATGCGTTGTGTATATCTGCGAGGTAGTTCTCCGAACGACTGCATAAATCCGGAATGCATCGTGTTGCCACACTTCAGGTTTATTTAAATATCGCATGTGTCTCCCCGGCAGAGACTCATGACATATTAATGCGATTTTTTCGGCGATAACTTGCCGTGTGTACGTATACATATGTATGTACACATGCTTACGTTATAGTGTAACGGGAGAGTTAACTAGCGTAAAATGGTGTCGCCATGAGAAGGAAAGAAGGCAAGCGCATTTATGAATGTATTACGCACGCTGAAAATATTCCATTACACGTTATGAATAAATACATATTTCATCGCATTGCACGTATTATCGATTATTTATACAATGGAACAGTAATAACGTTGTTAAAAGATTATTCCGTCAATCAGTAAATCTCGTTTATATGTCATGAAAAACCGTGACGGGCAAAATACCATAAGCTTTATTGTTAAAAAATGTGACTGAATTAATAATATGCGGACGTGATTGCCATTCCATAAATAAATTGACAGATATATATAAGCTGGATTTAGCGAGTTATATTTAGTCGCGTTTAGAACATCATTTCGACGAGAACGTATTTTAATCTAAAGTTAATAAATATATTAAATTCATATAATAATGTAGAATGGCGACGGGTAGGTACATTAAAATATAATTAACAGTTGCTAAAAACATGAGCGTTATAGAAGCTCGAAGAGTAAAAAATTAATCGTCCATATTAAACGTTTTAAATACCGGTAAAAAAGAGCTCATCGAACTTTTATAGCTCTCTCGTCGATATCACAAAGTGCCTATCGATTCTTATAAGTACATAATTTATGATTAATCGGTGCCCGTTATCTGAATTATTTGAGTATCAGTTATGTCCGACATGATGAACGAGCTGTAAGATACAGAAAGCTATCAGTCGACGAGACGTGATGGCTCTTAAATCATGGCACCGTTCCAAAGTGTTTGGCATCCTGAGCGAGTTTTGAAAGAGACTGTGAAAGCCCAAAAAAAGAGGAGATTTGTGCCGTCGAAGATCCATAGATCTTCATTCAAGGAGGCGCGTTCTTCTGGCGAGGTGTACATACCACTCGCGCTCGAACGCGAGAAATAAATCCAAACACCGGATTTGAGCATGCATTATTCACGCCGCCGAAAGATGCGTCCGATCCAACGCGGAAAATAGAAAAGACGAATTCGTCCGATCGACAGCCATAAGTTGAACGCATTCGCAATATCGATACGCATTTTTAATAGATTCCACTCAAAAGATATTTGCGTTTTTATTCGGAAACAAATAGGTTTTTGGTTTTTATTAGAGTCGCTGATTTGCAATGTAGATAGGATATAAATTTGTTCTATTTTTGCAAATTTGAGAATTTCAATTTTTAGAACTTAAATGCTTTCATCGGTAAAAAACGTTTTGTATTTGAGTGGAGGGTTTCTATTCATGTAGAATTTTTTGTATTAAATTTTTAACATACATTGATGGTGCTAATGTAACATATTGTCATTGTGTTATTTTGGCTTTCTGCGTTAAGTTAATATTCAACGTCTCTAAGAGTTAAAATAACACAATTTATATGTAAATGCACGAATTCTTGGTGACATACTTTATATATATATGTATATACATATATATATGTGTGTGTTAAAATAAACACCTAAGTTGTGTTAGTTTCCTCTCTATAAGAGTTTCCATCTGTTAAATCGACATTTTCTTATGTTATATATTATGGCTGCATCTCGATATTCACTGCCAGTACTAAAATTTTATAGTGTTACGTGACGTAAACTATAGATTTTCAGTACTGACAGCAAATAACGCAGCCTATAAAGATAAGATATTGCTGTCTTCTGTATTTGCAAGAAAAAGAGAAGAAAGAATAGCATTTAA
Organism: Temnothorax curvispinosus; assembly: GCF_003070985.1. Taxonomy (NCBI): domain Eukaryota; kingdom Metazoa; phylum Arthropoda; class Insecta; order Hymenoptera; family Formicidae; genus Temnothorax; species Temnothorax curvispinosus. Next base: position 312,226 of record NW_020219991.1, on the reverse strand, counting down.
TGTAAAAATAATATTTTATAATTAAATTTAACATTATAAGTATGCGAATTTAACATAAACTTTGTTTCCAGATAGCGTCAATGTGTTGCAATTTTTTGTTATTTCTTTACATTTTTGTCTTCTGTTAAATTAACATAAAAATTAGAGTGAATATACTGATACGCGTAAAATTTAATACAAAATTTTTGTACTGAGTAAGATTAATGCTCTGAACCTTTATAAATGTATAAAATTAACTGTAGATTTCAAACGAGCTAAAACTTCTAATTGTAAATATACAAAAACAGACGACAAGAGAAAGAAGAAAAGTTTCAAAGATTAGCAATAGACATGCAATAGAGCTTTCTATTTTTAACTAAAGGTAAAACGTGCACAGAGTAATCTGTTTCTAAGTAAAACGTATGGAGGAGAAAGGATAAATCAATGTAAGTTAGAAACAGTACGTGATAATAACGATGCAAGGTTGATGAATATTGCGCACGCAAAAGAATACTTTTATAAAAATCTATGGCTCCCACTGGTACCACCATGATTTACGATTCTCACGTGATAACTGTTCCTAGGAGAGAGAGCGGCCATAGCGCTGAATGGGAAGCGAAGGCAATTGCTTGTCAGGAAACGTGGGAAATAAATGGCTTTGAACAAGTGTCGCGTCGCGCGAAATCAAAAGGTGGGACTTTTGGCAATTGCGGACACGGAGGGTGATTCCTCAAGATCGCGCAACATGTCGGCTCTCGGCCCGTGATAATGCGATCCAATTTTGTGGTCTAAGCTATTACATCCGACAACTTTCCTTTCCTTTATTAATCACATAATTAAGAATATAATTAAAACTTGTAATACGATAGAGCATAATTAAACGTGATAAAGGATGATATTCTCTCTCCCCCTTGGTAAATTAATGCAAGCTCGGATCTCTGCAAAGCAGAAGGTTCAAACAAGGTTTATGCTAATACATTGAAGTCTTATGAAGTGTTCCCTCTATATATTATTTTAAGCCAAGTTTTAATAAAGATACATATTTCAAATGATATTTAATAATGCAAATTAAAATTCCAAAGTAATCTAAAGAATGTCAAGCTTGAAAGTTTATTTAATTTTATATGATTTATATCAATTGCATTAAGACTTTTTAATTTCTTTTACTTAAAGTCTGAAAATAAAGTACAAGAGTCTTATCTTCTATTCCAAGAAGCAAGAATTTGCTTAAAACTATAAAACATATTCATTCCCATGTAAAATTTAAGAAAAAAGTAAAAATTGCAATTTTATATTAAAATTCAGATGATAGAAATATATGTTTTTGAAGCATGATTCGAGTGCAATTCTACGCAATGTAGTAATAATGTCAATCCCAATTTCTCTACGATTCGCAGAATTTATGCTGCACTTCGTATCGCTGAGTATTACGTTGAGTTGCCCGCGGCGACGCAGACTTTCTCTCTTTTAAGTTCGCGAGATAAATTCCCGGCGCGAATAAAAAGGAGTCAGGGGAAGATGACTTATATGAATTTACTACGATTCCATGAATCTTACTCAAGCGGAAGCGCTACCTCCCGCAACGAATATATTTCTTATGTTGAAATATTTCTTAGAAACACCAAAACATCTTGTATGATCGAAAAAATCTTTTATCATGAAGTTTGTACATTCTGTGCAAACTCGATGTTGTATAATTAATATCGAGGGTACTTTTGAATTCTTCTTCTTTTTAATTAACTAACTTCCGTATAGAAAAAATTAAAATCCCATTTTTTTAAACCTTATAAGGTAAAAAGGGCTATTGTCCCAGGTAGCACATACACGTTTCAAAAATGTTTTATAAGCATTTTTCCGAAACGTTTTATAACCGATTTCTAAGAACGTTTCTTATGAGTAAAAGCCCATTCGAAAAACGTTTGATGGAACGTTTCTTTTCCGATAAAATAATGTTTAAGAAACTATTATAGAAACGTTTTTTTAATAATAAAGAAATTTTAAAATTCCTACTTTTTACGTCTTTTGAACGTGTTTATGACGTCTTTAAGACATGCGTGAGAATGTTCTAGAAGCTATATGCATCTATTATACCATTTATTGCGTCTAGGTATTCTTTTTCGAAGAAATTCCTGAACTGGTACACACATTCGTGCAATATTCCCTCTAAGTTAAAGTGAAACAAAATATACTTGTCTCACTCTAACTTAGGGAAGATCGGGGCTCGTTAGCACAAGGAACAAATTGGCAATGTGTTCCGTTTGTGTATTTATGAAAAGAAACAATGGAAAAGTATCACAAAAAGTCTGTTTTCTATTGCTCAACTGGCTGTGCTAGTTCAGAGTTTATCTTTTTCCTTTCAATGTGGAGTAAAAAAAATAAACTCTGAACTAGCGCAGACAGTTCAGCAATAGAAAACAAACCCAAAATATCTCTTTTATGACATAGGTACTTTTCCCAAAGTTTTATTTAAATCAAACAAGTATTACAATAAAAAAAAAAAACTCTGATTCAAGAGGTAGCAAGTAAATTTTCGAGCGTTTCAAAATATCGTATTAATGTTCTTCAGCTTGAGAAGTAAATCAAAGCGACGGACGTATTATTGTTAGTTAAAAGAAAAATTTTTGTTACTATATTTGACTATGTTATTTTAAGTAACAACAGTAATAAAATGACTGAAATTAAACGTATGTAGGGATGGGATATGTTGACTCATATTAAGGTTGTATGACCCCTTAGAAGAAAAAATGCCAAATTCTTCAAA
>NW_020219991.1:292549-304486 GCF_003070985.1 Temnothorax curvispinosus | reverse complement strand
CTTGCCGGCAATTTTTTCATCCAAAAATCTTAATTTGACTGGGCTAAGAAGAAATACTCAACACTCCCGACTATGCGAGCATCGATGAAAAACGTTTTTTGCATGCGCTTTACGACACAAACGACAGCAATGTTGAACTTTTTGCTGCAAAATATTCGCCAGAAATAAATATTTCGCAGATTCGCATCTGACAGAGACCGACTACCACGCAACCGCGACATTTTTAACCGTGATGATTTTCTGCTCCTTGCAAATCTTTTATCAGAACTTACGAATTGTTTTTCTTTGGTCGTAAAAATTTATGTAGCTCAACATTTTTATTAAGGATTTTATATTTCGGGAAAATATATCTCTTTCACTTTTTCATGTTTCGTGTTTCGTAGGTTTTGTAGTTTTGTTGTATAGCCTCATAATTTTTATTAAGAATTTTATATTTTGTGAAAATATATCTCTTTTACTTTTTATGTTTCGTGTTTCGTAGGTTTCATGGTTTTGTTGTATATGTTTCCGTATAGGAACAATCATTAATCAACATCTTGTGGAAGATGTACCCTATCACAAGAGACACGGTAATGTCTCACGCCAAGTGTATACGTGCGATGCAAGGCGCTGTACTTTATGCCGCCCAACTATAGTTGAACGCAGACGAGATTTACGTTCAGTTATAAGGGCTGAATCGATGCGTTTCTGGGTGAGCTCAATCAATTGAGTGGGTTCATATTATGTAACAAAACTATCTTTATTTTTGCTGACAATGAGATTTTTCAGCTTAAGGTAGCTGTCTCGCTACGTGCTAGTCATGTGACTGTTTGTAGGTTTTCACGTTCAGAAATATATTTCAGGCAATTTTTGCTAAGGGAAAAATAATTTTATGAATTATGGTGTAAAATTTCATACGTGACAAAGTATGTTACTTTTTCCAAATTATGTGATTTTTCTCATTTGACTCCGTTTTGATCAGCTGATCATGCGAGTCGTCGAGAAAGGTTACAAGTGAGGTTACATCTTCTTTTCGATTGAATTTTGACAATTACTGAGAAAGGGTTTCAAAACGCATGACGGGGTGTCAATCACTATCCAATTCGGCTAAGAAAGACGAGCCCCATAACCTGCAACTACAGTGATTAGCCAGCGGCGTTGCCAAGTCTTCCCAACCTCACCTCGACCAAAAAATGTCTGCTCGATTATCGCATTTTCACTAAAATAAACTAAAAAATTAGCAGCGAAATCTCCGATAACCTATATATATATATTTTATGGTTTCATCGGATTCTTCGAAATCTAATGTACAAAAAGCAATATTTTTTTCTCACTTCATCTAATCGAAAAATACGAAAATATGTGATTGAAACCGTGATAGAGCATTCTTTTCTGTATGAAGTAATGCAAAATTTGTGATTTTCGAGATCGATTTTCTAGAGTAAATAGTCGGTAAGGAGCCACAGAAAAAATCGACTGCAAAGCTGATCATATAATTTGATATAAAAACCGAAATCGAAAACTTTATCTAATACATGCCCTGACGAGACAGCTACCTTAAAGTCTAAAATCGCCAAACTTTACGACAAGAAACATCATAATTTTCGTTAGAAGATGCCACGAGACGCAGCAGCGCCGTTGCACGGAACTCGATCATCTGATATCTGTCATCTGAATCTGACATCTGCCTTGCTCACTAACGTAATCTTACATAGTGATAGTAGTGAACGTAATAATTAATGACACATGAGGTTATCCTCCTGTGTTATTAATTACATAAATAATAGATAAATGAAACAATATATGTATTTTTATTGTGAAGTGGTGATAAAGTAAAGAATACAAATAAAAAAGTTCTTTTAATTCTTATTTATTTATGTCAGTATTTCCATATTAATTCATGTAGATAAATGTGTGGAGTAACCTTATTTTCTGATAAATAACATATGTAGTAAAATATTTGGTAATTGTTTAGATGGGGGGGGGATCACCTTGGATGACCTTGATATTTTAGTATGTTGTCAAGGTCATCCTCCTGAGTAACCTTCACAAGGTTTCAGCCCGCACTCGTTATTCGTTAAAAAGTTATTAACAAAAAAAATTTGGAAAATATAGCAGCTATTTTGAGTATTGGAAGGTATAAATGACTAATATTACGTTTTTTAAAAAAAAACAGAATACTTTATTTTGCGAGAAAGTCGCTGCTTTACCAAAACACAACATTTAAAGCAGTAAATTGTTGATAAATTGAAGTCTTTTTGTTAAGGGGATGCTGGAGCCGTAGCCGAACTCGATCGGCGTCGGTAAAGAAGATCGGCGAACTATATCTGTCCTTGTATAGACAAAGATATAGACAAGGATAGCACGCTACATTACACGCACACATACGCACGATGCACGTCGACATTATACTTTTATATTACGCTTCCAAATCTTGATTTGGAGGGTTTATCGATGTTTTTCTTGTTGTGCAATTCGGGGGAACTTGTTTTCGCGTTCGTACCAATGGTATATCTCTTATATGAAATACATCTTGTGACAAGCTGCACAGCTCGCCGCAACTTGAGACGCCATATTGGGATAAAAATAGGATAAGAAAATCTGTACTTCCGTAATTTTTTCTCGTTTTCTATATAAAATCAGAGTTCCCCCGAATCATTAATGTATATGTACTGCAATTCTGGAGAAGAATTTTTAATTCTGTCAAATTAATACGACGCTACGTGCCGACAAAAAATGCCGGTAAAACAGACGGCTCCAGCATCCCCTTAAGGGTCGAATTTCTAAAAATCCCTTCTTAATGAGTGCTTACGTCATGGAAAAAATATACTCCTCGAATTTCATGTTTCTAGGTTTAGAGGATTGGGCTGGGCGTTGATGAGACAGTCGGAACATTGAATTATATATATATATATATATATTATATATAGATAGATATATAAATATCATCATATCTGAATTAACACAACTTGATATAAAGTTGTTTAAATAATATTATTTGACTTAAATAATTATAATATGTATTTATAAAAACATACGTTAATTGTTAGACTCAAATTTATATAGTATTTATATTTTTAGATGTTAAATATTCAATTTTTAATATGTTAGTACATAATAAAATATTAATAACTCAGGAAAAATACTGATATTTGTCACATTAATCTCTGCTCATCTTCTTGATTTCTCGAAGTTTGCCTATGTCTATTATCATAACGGGAACTTGTAGATGCAGGATAATTTTCTTCAGCTACGGATTGGTGTATCATTGTATTTACGTTATGATTTCTTCTATCAGATTCTGAGTGTACTATTATATTATGAGACTTACAATTAGCTAGATGAATCTTTAAGATATCTATTCCATTAATAATTTTAGTAGACCAACCGCAACGTATGCAGTATGTTTCTTGATTTTCCATGTTGACTGTAAAGTGTCGCGATAGACCGGTAAGTGTCATTTCTTCTCGTATTTCATTTATTATTTCTGAATGTCCTTTCAGATGCCGCAGTAAAGTATGCCTTGTATATAATGTTATGATCAAAAGGTGAAGCGCGGTTACTCGTTAGTTTGACTGGTCGATCCTGAGGATTGGAGAGACCAAGACGCTTGGTCAATCCTCAAAACATTTTTGTGTTTTGGCTTTTGACTAGAACGTTTTTTGTCTATTCTAGGAGTGACTAGCATGTCATGGTCAAAGGAAAAAACTAAGAAAACACTTTGGACCTTGTCTAGTCAATCCTAAGTGTACTTTTATTCGGTGTTTAATTAATAAAAAAAACATAAGCACCTCGTTAATTTGCGTGGAAAATATGTATGCGTGAAGGCAGTAATTGGACACATGCTGTAATTTAATCTTCAAATTACCACACACACACACGGAGGGAGCGGCAAGAGAGGCCTTCGGTCTCCTCCCGCACCCCTCCGATAGGCAGGGTGGACCTCGCTTTACGACTTACGAAGTACATACTAAGTTGTAAAGCGTGTGTGTGTGTGTGTATGGTAATTTTTAATTTAAAGATGAAATTACAGCATGTGTCCAATGTCTAGAGTCTAGACACTTTATGAAGTGCTACATTACAACATGTGGCTGCAACACATAGATCCTAAACGTCAAGTAAATGTAGTCGTCAACTTTAAATGTTAATATCTCGCTTCGCGGGGCAGAGCGACACTTTTTTCTGCCAGATGTGATCGTTTTGTGCAAAAACGTGTCGATTAAGCCTAAGTTCAACCGGGATTTGACTATCTCATTGCAATCACACCTAGGATTGACTAGTCAAAAATCAAACTGGATTATTTTAGTTTCTATCTTTGACCGGTTGGTTCAGTGTCTCCTAGGATTAACTAAAAACACACCAATCAAAGGCCAAAACACAAAAATGTTTCAAGGATTAACCAAGCGTCTTGGTCAATCCTCAGAGTTGACCAACCAGTCAAACTGAGGAGTGACCGCGCTCCGTTCTTTGACCATAACATATATATATAAATTTCTGATCCACAAATTGTGCAATTTGCAATGTACTTGCGTTCGTGTGTGAAATATCGGCATAGCGAGCTGGATTCGTCTTCTTTCCATATAAAGGTCCCTTGCGTGGTAAATATATTATGCATATGGAATGAGTGTGCTTCTGTATTAGTCTGTAGTTACTCTTGTATAAATTTTCTCACAAAGCATTTCTTATGAGAACAGTCTAATTTACTACAATGCTCCCAAATGCTATTACATGTAAGTTGTAAATAAGCTGCCATTATATTCGCACTATATTACGAAGCACGTTCTACTAAATATTGACATACTAACTATAAAGATATAAGAATAGAGTATATGCAAGCGAGCTGAAAAAGCGATATAGGAATAGAAAAAGGTCTTTTCACGATAGAAATAGAAAAAGAAAGCTGCATATGGGCCTCTTCTGTTTTAGTCTGACAGATGGGGCCTATATGCAGCGTTCTTTTTCTATTCCTATATATCGCAGCCTCTTACGTGCTAGCATATGACTCGCGCACTTTAGTCTTATATCTCTATGATACTGACTAGTTACGCCAAGAAAAAATTCAAAACAACCGTATGATAAAGGTTGAAGAAAAACATGTGAATCTATCCTAAATATAAATATTGTACACGCAAATAATAGCTAATAACAGCTATTAGTTATCTATTATCTGACTCGGACGCGGTTGTCTTCAGATGGAAAGGTATTTATAATATTGTGTGTATATCGTAGTATGTATATTATATACGTAAATAACGTCTAGTTTAAATCTTGATTATAATATTAAGTTGTGTTGCTCAATTTCTAATTATTCGATCCCCGTAGTCTATTGTTTGGATTGAGGTTCACGTTTTACGCGCTAAAAAAGATTTGTATAAAATTGTATATGTTAAAAATGTTTTTTTTTTTTTACTTTTCTTTAATCAATACATCGTAGATTATAACATGTAATTTTTAATTTAGAAATATGGAATTTGTAATAATATACTTTCAAAGGCTAGAGACAACAAAGATATTAGAACCCCTAATATAATTATTATTTCAGTAACAAACGTTAAATTTTTCAAGTAAATAAATTACTTTTCAAAATAATATGCAAATACATACGAAATGTGATACACAATTATTGCATACATACATTAAATAATACATTTTAAGCTTAATTCAAAATAAACTTTTATATGTTATTTGGAAACAAGCAATAAAATGATCGAAAAAGCATAAACTGGTATACGACGGAATACATTTTTTATTCATTTCGTCATTTGTTTCGTTTTTGACATTTTTAACTTACCGCTGATTGAGTGAAATATCACGAAGAGAAAAATTGCTTTCGTGAAAATACCAAACCTCGCTATTCGTGAAATAAAAGAAAAACTTGATAATTAATATAGTATACGTGGTTTAGATGAATTTATTGTGAGAAAGAGATGCGAGATATTTTCGCGTCAATTAAGAACGTCACGTTAGTTTGAATGACATTACAAGAGACGATTACATCGCGTTCGTACAAAAATTATTTGATGATAGAGGTCGCAATTTCCGATTCATATCGGATTCTTTCCTATACGCCATTCGTAGATACTAAAAAATACTATCTGACGGGATTCGTTTCCTTCCTTTTTTTTTCTTGCATCTCTTTTCATATAGTACATCTTCTCGAGCTCGAAGTTAACTCGACTTAGCCTGGGAGATCGATCGGTAACGCGCGGAATAGTCAGTTCCAATCTAGAGTGTGTTAAACTTGATTCACGTATTGCACACACAGTAATAAATCAATCACGAAGCAAAAGAAATAAATTTTCCTAAACTAGAATTTTCCAATCAATGTATAACGTTTTGTAAATGTTATAAAAATTTCAGTGTTTAATTATTAATGTTCAAATTTTCAGCAAATTACTGTAATAGCAGTAACTTCAGTAATCAACTTTTGACAATAATTAAAAAAAGAATTTAATTAGTGCTTTATTTTCTTTCAATCTAATATATACTCATTAATATAAGTACGATATTTATAATTTTGTATTAAATACAGTAGACTGTAAAAATAAAATGCTCGACAAAACTATGTCGCAAGCGGAAAGAACCAGCAAAAATTGCTGCAAACGGCACTTCATTTCCAGTCTCTGTAATTTGCCAGTGCATAAATTACTTGTAATAATAAAGTTGACTATTCCCTTGCTTAAATAATTAAATAACATTATTCTCTCATAATCGCATCGTATAAGAGTACTGCAGAATAATTTAAATGTAGAAATGGTTATTAAAAAAAAAATAAAAAGAACGAAAAATATAAAAAACTCGTCCATTTTGTCACAAATATATTTTATGTAGTTATTTAGATTATCAAATTAAAGAATGTTTTCAATTCCGTTAAAAATACGTCACGCGTAAAAGCTTATTGTACTATAAATGGAAATCCAATGTCGCTCCCGTCGACAAATCATGGTGTAGTAAAACCGGTCATAAAGTTCTTCGACTTAAGCGCAAAAATAGCTACTATAAAAATACGTTTGTCATATTGTGGTTGTTGCAGATGGTTAAGGTTCCGGATTTGAAATATAATTCGGAGCACAAAGGACGCGCTTAATGAGATGCACGCTCATTTATCTCTCCTGCGAATAATAAGTTGCAGTAAATAGCCGATTAACAAATCAATACGTTATTTTCCAACAATCTCAACTTTATTGTATATTTCAGAAGAATAGCAAATTCGAAACGAGAAATAAGCTCGCCTGTAAGAATATAATTTAAAAAAATAAACACACACACACACTCTTTTTCTCTCTCTTAATTAATTTACGGCAAACTTTTAATTAATACTTTAGTATTAAAATATTTAATATTGAAATTAAAGAAGAGCTGATTGACTGAACATTTTAGCTTGAATTTTCACACACAACGGTAGAACAGTGAAAGACAGATCCAAAATCCTTTCAAAAATACATTTCTGCAAATCGATACTTAATTTGGCGAGTTCTTAATTCGCCACACTCCAGTCCGCGAGACTACTCGACTTTGTCACATTATCATTTTTATTCTAATTACTATTTTTAAACTTGTACTGTAGAAACTGGTAATACAGACTCTGAATAGATGTTTACGATATAATAACAAGTCAAGAAAATGATTTGAATTTAAACTGAACCTATTACAAGGAAATTAGAAAATTATGTTATTATGTGTAAACTAGAAAACTGAAAAACTTTCGTTGGACCAAAGTGTGGCGAGCTAGGGTTAAGAAACATGTATACATTTGTAAAGTCTCGATATAACGACAATAAATTCAACGTATGGACTATTAAATGTCGTTCCCCGGACACGTGGACTGTCATCAAAATGTCGTTTTTAATTTTTACAGAAATTGTGGATTAACCAGACTTCACTGACGGCTGACGTTTGATTCGTCGATTCGAACAGGGCGATTTCGTGATGTATATATGTATATGCGTTGGTCAACAAAGATGAGATATTGATCTCCAGACCGTAACATGTGTTTTGGACGATCGCCATTTAATTAATTGGTATATTTGGACTGATGTTTAATTACAACGACGAATAAATAATAAAATATTATTGTTAGATAAACAATAGGATGTTTAATTATTTATACATTCTTTAATTTGAATATAATGTAATATAATTATTATTTTATTACGCGCATATAATCATAAAATATATATAATACTTATTAATTTTGAAAAGTATGCACTCGCGAATTGGGTGGTATTACTATATTATATTCGAACAAAAATTTGTGTACATTTAAATCCTTAAAGCATTTCTTATACAATTCTATTTTTATTTCCAGTTATGTTATGGAGAAAAATGCAAAAATAAATTACAAAAGAACAGATTTCTGCGTCAGTAATCACAGTGAGAAAAAGCTTTTATATTTATTAAAATATACGTAAAACGTATAACAGAGAATATATAAATTTTACATTAAGCAGAATGCACCGTTTTTTAAAAGAAAGAGAAGTAATATCTATTATTTTATAGCATAATTATAAAAGTACCGCATTTGACAAAGCAGTCTTTGCAGCTGCATATATTACACTGATAATTTAAAAACTTCTCGCCATAAAACGCATTGTAATTGTTATTATTATAACGATATACCCATAACTCTTTTATATTAATTAAATTATTAATTAATAGGGAGTTTTTGCAATACCGTCTTTCAGATACGGTTACCGTATCTGAAAGACGGTATTGCAAAAATTCCCTATTATCTCTGTAACTGATTTTGCGCTACGCGCTATTTAACCAATTTCTTCGAATTAAATAATGTAATACTTAATTAAACAATTGTGCCAAGAAATCATTGTGTTAACAATTTATCAGCATATTACGGATGAATAATTTCTTACTTGACTACGCATGATCTACTTGTGTACTCAGTTTTATGTTTTCTTCGAAAATTAGATAGGAGTATTAATCGTACGGTCATATTGCCGGGCGGTAATTTTCGGCACTTAGGGTGATTAGAGGGCGATAAGGAAGTGAGGCGAGTGGAGGAAGATTACGATGATCGATAGTGACGTCCCGTTAGGGTTTCATCGGCCGCCGTTCTCGAGTATTCACGGACGTACGCGTCAATCACTTTTTCTTATCCTAAGTTTTCGTCGTCAAAGTGGCTTTCTCACAACTTTTCACGGTGATCAATGTCGCCATCGAGAAGGTCGAAGTTGGTCTCTAGGTCGATAAAGTTCTTCGAATATTAAGTTTACACGCTGATTTCCAGCGCTAGCAAAATAGTCTCACTTTTTTATTCGAAAAAAACTTCTTCGGTATTTTATTTGACACTTTTATACGATTTCACAGTATTTTTATTTGATACTTTTACGATGGTATAAGTCATTTTAAATATTATTAACTGTAAGATTTTTTTAATACTATATACAAAAGTGGTACACAATGCATACGCATAACATATATATATCTAATAAAAAAAATTTATTATTTGCAAGAAAATAGATTTCTTTGAATTTAGTTTCTTTAATTCAAAAAAGTATTAAGTAGATTCAAGAAAATATATTTTAAACTCAGAAAAATGTTTTTTTTTAATCTACTTCTTTGAATGAAGGAAACTAAATTCAGAGAAATCTATTTTCTTGCAAATACTAATTTTTTTTCAGTGTAATTTAATAGTCACACTGCGCGAAACGGAGATTGTGCATTTGAACAATGTACATCTATAACTTGCTACGGAAAGTAATCGTGAATTTTCTTTATGTTATGTATATATAAGGTACCATATTTATTACACATCACGCAATAGGCAAACAAATTTCTCGTCATAATTCTTGCAACGTTGATTAAACTTGGCGCGAAACTATAATAAGGGAAGCTAGCGAAACTTTGCTCTTACCGATAAATAACTTTCTTTGAAGTAACCTGACCGATAAGTAACATAACTCACACGCAATTCGTTTAATTTCCAAGTTATGGAGATAGATATAAAACATGTGCATGTGAGGTACTCTGGAACGCGTAAAATTTAATTCCGATCCTCGGATTAATACGAAGTTGCTCCTCTTGGCAAAAATGTGTTAATATTGGTTTAACTGTACAGTGTTGAAAGCAGTCGAGTTTAAAATTTTTTTTTTTAAATATTTATATTATACTCTATAAATTTTTTTATGGTTTACACGTTTGTAAATATTTCTATTTTAGAATTTGCGCATCTTGTTAAAGCTCAATTAATTAATCAAATTAAAGTAAATTTACATTTTTGTCTTTTCGTATTTCTGTGTTTTTAAATTGAAATATTTAGACATTAAATTCTTTTTTTACATTCTATAAACCTTATATTCTATAAACCTTAACATCAGTCGTACTTTTAAACCTCTTGCTTGAATCTCTTGCAGCTTAGGACATTCACTTTCTTTCTGATCTTAAATTCATGCATACAGTTGGTAAATTCTCAAATCCCGTTTACCCAGCAATTTTGTTTCGCAACAGTTCTGCTCTTCCGCGGGCGCGATGGTCGCTCAGTGGGCGCGCAAAGTCCCGGCGAGGAAAGTCGGAAAGTTTCTGAAATTGCATTCTGGCTTCTACGCGACACGCGTAGGACAGCATCATAAAACTTGCGCTACAAGAACAGCCGTCAGCGAAACTAGACGGTTAAATCAAATATCGACGAAACTTGAGTTCTCTCGTGACAACAGGGGAATACAATGACAACAGCAGGACTCGGCGAAACTTGATTTCGGTGGTTCAAACAATTGCGCCCGCGTACATGCACCGAGTCTGCCGAATTGTTAATATCTTCCATTATCAATAAAATGCACGCGATTTATGTAATTTCCTTTGCATAAATATTCGTCGAGTTAATGTTATACCGTGCATTAATAAACGAATTATCAGAAATTGTCAGAATAATATCAAAAAAGGACGGAGAATAAAAATAAATAAAAGAAAATGGGAATATATGACTGAGAGTATGTAATCACAATATAAATGCATGATAAAACCAGAAATGCGCACAAAAATAATGCATTAAAGTGCAATTTTGCGTTTTTTTTTAATAGCATAAAGTCTTTCACAATATGTAAAATTTTGAAATTTTAATGTATTATTGGATATTACGACGCCAAATTATAGAACGTTATCTATATATTACTTATCACAGACGACTTCATAAAACAAAGTTTAAACTACAAATTTTTATTTCTGCTATTCAATCAACTGGCTAATAATAACTATAAAATAAATTTCAACGAGGAAGAACTATCGTCCGATTTCTCATTATTCTGTGAGATGCGTCGAATGAAGTTCGCTGCGTCTATTTGCGAAAAGTAACACTCGAGTAAAAATACCCCCTATACATTGCTTTTAAAACTTCGAAATACTTTGACGAAGAAAAGAGCGCATTATCGGAAACCGATATCCGTGCAAGAAAAGCAGACAGACTGTAATTACAAGACGTTACATGATACCAGTGTACTCTGGCAAGCCATTAAGCAGTTTTTTTTACATAACCCATGAAAACCGCTCCAATTTAATGTTTTCCTACGAAATAGCATACTTTTATCTATCGTTTTCATATGCTTTTTTTCTTTCCAATGACCAAAAATTAATAATATTTCAGCAGATCTTTCAAATTAATAAAATTTTTAGAAGAGGAAGTGCGGGATAAGTCGGGTAATATAGAATACCACGATATCTAGCCTATTTAAGTGTCACTTAATCGACAACAGTGGAATTATTATACCAGTTATTACGATAAATATTTATTACTTATTTTCGCTCACGTTATTCACCTGACCACCCACTTTGAAAACTTTAATACATCCCGAACTTTAATACACCCCCAACACAGCCTAATACACTTATCTATCCACATGCATCATCACTCGCCTCTACTCCTTTTACCCATATGCCCACCTCAAATACTTCAATACCCCCGACATGTCTCAACATAGCCCAACACATTTTTACCCACCTAAACACACT
>NW_020219991.1:261671-292539 GCF_003070985.1 Temnothorax curvispinosus | reverse complement strand
ATTTTATGTTGCAAGTGCCTGGAAAGTGGTCTATCACGCACGCGTAGAGTGCGTAATGGGGCACTTTCCATGCACGTGTTGCATAATATTGTTTTAACAATACTAGTTTTGCTAAAAAGAAAAAGTAATGACATCAAACATTGCGTCAACTGAGTATGAATTTTATCATCACATCATAAAATTTAATTCTTTTATCATATTTATAAAATTAATGTAGGTACTTTAGGTGCCCGGGTCTTATAGAAACTGAATAATGGAGTATGAGTCATGCCCGCCAAGTACATCAGTTTTATAGGCATGATAAAAGAATTAAATTTGATGATATATATAATATGATAATATATATATATAAACTCATGTTCAGTTGGTGCAATATTTAATATCACTATTTTTATAACAAAACTTAAAATATTGTTTCATTTAACAATACTTTTTTGATGGACGCAGACACTTGACGCTCTTTTTTTACTTTTTTTAAAAATGTTTTTATGATGTTACAATCTAATTGCAGTGAGAAATTTTTAATAAAATTATTAATGTATGATATCTTCTTTGCACCTATGAAAGTGTTCCAATTTCCCTAAAAATTTTACTTATGCTTAAAATTTTGTATAAAAATGTTTAATAACTTAACAATTATATTAATTTTAAGATTAAATATTATACTAATCTGTCCTAGTAGGCCAGTCATATTAGACAAATTTAGGGGGTGAACTTCCAATTAATCTTCCCAGATTGCAACCATGAATCACTTTAATTTGAATATATTGTTTACAAGTCGGATAACGCTTAACTTTGTGCGTCAATAAAAAAATCAGCGCTCGTTATACGAAAAAATACAAATCCTTTTTTATTGCAAATTTTTTCCGCAACAAGATGCATATGATAAAATTCGTTTCAAATGAATTTTAAGGCCTGAAAACACTGAAAAACTAAGATTATTCCAAAAAGTCAAAATTTTTTGCTTACATAGCTACAAACTAAAAAAAAAGTTCTCAGATAATGTGTGACTTTTAGGGATTTTTAATTTTATTTTAAATGACGAGTAAAAATCACTGGCGCAACATTAAAAAAATGGCGAAATTGAAGATTTTTGGGATCCGAGTCTCAGAGTTTGACGGCGTGTGCAAGCTAAACGACTGACTTAACGATAAATGTTGTTCAAATCATTATTGTAGATAATTTTATGCTCTACAAAAAAGGTATGTATAGTTAGTTACCCTATCTTACTAAGTTTTCGAGATATTTGAGAAAAAATAAAAAGAATCACATTTTTTGTTGATAATATTGTTAATAACTTTTTATTCCCCGTTAATTTTGCAAAGCAAAATAAATCCCACTTATAGCACCTCAAATCAAAGCGATTCATGGTTGTTGTAACCTGGGAAGATTAATTGGAAGATTCGATGTCTAATATGACTAGCCTATAGTTTATTCATTCTCTTCTTCTTCTTTATGTGCCACGTTTGATCTCCCGAACGTTGGCGATTATTCTGGAGAATGCATCGCGGTTCTCCGCCAGTTGGAAAAGCTCTTCAGCACTGCTTATGCTTGTCTATTCACGAATGTTGCGTAGTTAGGATATTTATTTTTGATCAGTTTCTTCTTTACTCTCTATTTTGCCTTTCATTATCAACTATAGGAAATAAAACTTATCATTATGAAGCATATATGCCCTAGATAAAAGATTTTTCTACATTGTATTTTTGTCAATAATGATCTCTTTGCTCTAGCTTTCTGTAGGACCACATTATTGATCACAAAATCTGCCCAAGGCATCCGTAGCATTCTTCTAACTACATTTCAAAGGCCTCCAATCTATTCAGACATTATCCATTTAGACATCAGCCATTCTCTATTTAAGATAAAAGATTTCTATGTTTTTTTTTTAGATGTTATATTTTATATGCTTGCTTCAGCGTCATCCGCTACCTCTTGCATTTCCTTTTTTGTCTCCTCTTCGCAGATTTATTTGTTGCATTTATACATATTGTTCGCTAATTTTGGCTAATAATAATGCAGGCAGGTATTAATACCACAAGACAATAATCATATGGTATTTTGCACGGCGCTCTTGACATTGATAATTGTTAATTGTTTGTGGAAAATAATTTTAATAATTATCAATTGTAAATATCATGCTAAAACAGTAATTTGTAATTCTTGATCGTTAGGTTTAACAACTTGAAAAAGATACATCAGTTCAAATAAATAAATCGCGCAAAATATCTCTCCCGATAAATAACCATTGTTTTAATACGTGTACGAATTACATACGAATCGCATACATATGTGATTATGTATGTAATCGCAATAGTTTATTAATCTCGCAGGCTTAATATTCGCTAAGGAAATTATCGCATATATTGGGTCTTCCATACCATTTATGATGCACATTTGGAATAATAATATGATGATAAAGGGAGCGATTTTGCTGCTATTGCTCGTTTGAGTATTGTCGTATGAATGACAATATATGTAATGTAAAGCTGCTATACATTACCAAAATAACACCAAGGCCATATTCATATGTCAGTCTATTTCGCTATCACAAAATATTTGATATTATTTCTACAAAATAATTGTACTCGGAAAAGAATAATTTTGTTCGATTATGAGAGCATTTGAAAATATCGAATATTGTGTATCTCTATTTGTGTCTTTATATTGACAAGAGAATTCATTTTTAATTGCTCGATACAAATATATATTGCTATTAGAGAATATTATCTGTTATATGCAAACTATTTAATTTTTTTAAATAAATTAAACAATATAAATATAATAATAAATGTTAATTTAAAAAAATTAAATATTGCATTAATTATTACTTATTGTCATTTGAAAGAATTGTTGAATCTATTATTTAAAGAATAAAATTTATCTTTGCTTTTATCGTAAAATTATTTATATGTGTACCTATTTATTCTAATCATCTTTAGATTTTATAGACGACAAAGAAAATAAAAATATATAATTTTAATAAATTGATGTTAAATTAAATCAGTAAAATGTATGGCAATTATAAATTTGAAAATATTAATAGTGAATTTAATAACAATATAACACGATATGTCGAGATATATAGCCCAGGGCAAAATGTTGACCTACAACGTTAATGCAATTTAATGTTAAAATCTGTTAGACTGTTATATATACTGTCAAGTTTATCGATCTGATTAAAAGTTTAATTAGCTAAAAACATTTTTAATTTACTAAAAATTGTTATGTTTTAATTTTATATTTAATTAACGGACAAGAGTTGTTATATAAAATGACTATACCAGTAAAGTCATAAAATAACATTTATCAATGTCTCCTTGAAACGTAGTCTCTTTATTATAAAATAATTTATCATAAAACAATACAAGTTGCTCACGTTAAAAGCACCATTAAAAACAAAATGATTATACGTTAGCGGTCGGCACAAGCCGACGAAAGCGTAGGAAATAAGGAGGGTGGTACGCTGAGCCGCGAAAGTAATTAGTCTTATCCATCACTGCGATTGATCGTGACGCGGCAAGAGATGCAAGTCTTTATCTTCTACATTTTCCGAGCCTCGTGAGTATATATATACGCGCGTGTCCGTCAGCCGTCCCCTTTCTTATCCGTATATTCAATTGACGGGTTACTCGCTCGCGGGTGCTTCATTAGCGTCTCGCTTTTCAGGGGTAGGAAAGGATGGAGAATTGTTATATAAGTTAAGAAAAAAATAAAATAAATATGTTATAATCACCGAGTATTTATTTGAACTTTTAGTAATTCAAAATTTATGAAGCTTTAATTTGACATAACAAAAATATTTAAATTCTAACAAAATCAACAAAAAAGGTAACTTTTTTTTTTAATTAATATAGACCCCCATATTCTAGGCATCTAATAGTAATAAGAACCATCTTAGAAGATATCATGAGATCCATTGTTTATGCGGAACATTTAAATGAGTAAGAAAGTATTTATTTATAGAAACAATAATCAAATGTGTAAAAAAATAGATTTTAAAAAATAAAAAAGTTTTTTTATCATTTTATAATTAGTTTTTACGAATGCAAGAGTCGCAAATAGAATTGTTTGCCTCTTCACAAGCTACGCAATCGTACGTTTAAAATGTGTGTGTGTGTGTGTGTGATTCTCTCTCTCTCTCTTTCTCTCTGATGTAATTGAAGCCAGTTTTAATTACGCCATTGGAGCTGGTTCTAATTACCCCATTTGTGTAATTTTTGGTCGGTAATTAAAAAACAACTATTAAAAAAATTTTTTAAATTTAAAATGTTTTAGTAAGCATATGATAATAACAACAAAAAAAGAATGAATTCAATTAGTAGAAAATTGAATGAAATCAATTAATGGAAAATAAAAGTACTTACTCGTTCAAAAGAAAAATCGATAAAAATTGTAATGGTGCGGGCGGAAACACGACGAGCATTTTCCCGGGCAAACAAAGCGAGATTGATGGATTGTTCGAATGGAAGCGGTGTTCCACAGGCAGTTACTCACATCACGGGCGGGCTCGGACATATAACGCGCGATAGTCAATTTATTCTAAGACGATTCTTATTATCCCGTGATTCCTATTCCCCCGTTTTTCCTCATATTACGCTCATACGATAGAATCCGCGCGAATCGCGCCCGATCGAATTGTCGTTTAAGTTTTTTGTTTAATTATCGCTCGGCCAGCTGACCGAGCCCGAGAGCGAGCAATATTGCGGATTGATACGAATAACGGATCGAGGTCAACAGCGAGGTGAAGCGGCGATTTCGAAATAAATGGTGCGGCCATTCCAGCGATTTCACCTAGTCGGATATGACGTGATCGTCATCGGGTTAAACGACGTCACCATCGACGCTCCATTGGCTATCCACAATATCGTCCTGTTGATGACTAAAATATATAGTAGCTAGCGAGCCGCCGTTGCGTCGTACGAGTCTGCCGTAATTTTCGTCAACAAACTTTACCGTTAATGAAACTTTAATCTCGAAGTATTTATAATGTCGTGTTAGGTACCGCAAGACGAGTTGGAATTGTGTAGGCGGAACTTTATGTCACGAATGAGTAGTGAATGAACGATTGTTACAGGGGAATCTAATTTGTAATCATTTCAGCAAATTGTCATAAGACTTTAATATTCATTATAATAAATAATTTAATTCTCGAATTAATTTTCACACTTAATTAATAACAACATTTAATTGGCAGTTATCTTTCTTATTTTCTATTTGAACGTGATAGGATGTCTCAAATTCTTATATTTTCGATCTTAGACACCTCTAGGACTTTTCCGCGACTTTGATTGTAAAATTTCCCCGGTAATTTAATATTTTATGTTACTGTGTACGAAAAAATCGTGTTTGTAGAAAATGACAATGAATCCCGGATAGGGATTCGATCGTGATGACGCATAGTTACCTTGCCGGTCACTAAATATTAGAGTTTACCATATTTCATATATACGGAATTGCAAATATTTACCATACTCATCTTGAATTTTCATGATGACACACTGTAAACGTGCCTCCTCGCGTTTGCTGTATGCGAAACGTGGTATTGCAGAAACTGTCTAATATTTGCGAGCAGATTTCGACACGGTGTTTCGCAGACGGTTGATAAACTAGCGCTTCTTCCCGGAAGCTCACTGTCCTGCGCATGCAGACATTGTAGACTAATGAACATTGCAACGCACCTGTGGGACTCCCTTCGCAACTTTGCCTTTCATTCTGCATGTTGACACGGTAGTTATTGCCATAATCGAGTTAAACTCTACCGGGATGAAAGGGCCGGCAAAGTACAATGGTGATTGCTGAATAATGTTTGGCGAGAGGATTACACGCGATCAATGTCGATTTTAACGAATGAGCGGAATAATCGGAATCGAGAATAATTAAAATATTACGATTGCTTTTTAATTGCTTTTTAAAAATGTTCACGTGAGAATATAGGAATAATTACTTGTATACTGTATTATTGATTTGAATCTAAATGTTTGGACGTTACTATCATAGGCTCTAAAAACCGCTTGATATTTGATTGGTTTCATAAGTCCACGTTTTCTGGGAGATATTTGAACTTCTTATCACAACATGCTCTTTGCCAGAAAAAAAGCACGGTTATTAGCCTAACGGACAGAGTCTTCAGATTGTCACACCCTGAATTTCACCAAAAAAACTTGAAATCAATAGTTTGTATTCTAATAAAAAATTGCTATCCTTTAGATTTTATTTTTAAAGTCATGTACGAAACTACCTTTTTGCAAACCTCCATGTAATTGCAAAAGAGAATACTGTTGATAGAGATCGATTTTTCGTGATACCATATGTCCCCACAATAACAGAAAAATACAGAAACATTACGAAAGATCTTAAAGTAAAGTTATCGTATGTGAGCATAAATAAATTAAACAAATTTATTAAAGTACATAAGAATTTTCTTTCTAATTCTTCGAGGAACGTAGTATACAAGATTAACTGTAAAAACTGTGATGCATCCTATGTTGGACAGACAAGTAGACAACTGCATATGAGAATAAAAGAGTATGAATCTCACATAAGGAGGAATGGCAGTAGTCATTCGGTGGTGACGGACCAAAGAGTGGAATGTAACCATGATTTTATTTGGAATGATGTGAAGATCTTAATAAAAGATTATTATCTGAAATGATTTACATTAAAAAACAAACGAACGGCATGAATTTGCAAACGGACACGGAGAATTTACCAGAACTGATGTATATAAATGTTATTGAAAGACTTGCGAAAATATAAACACATTGTTGTTCTCGTTCGTCATATTTCCCCATCTATGTACATACAGCAATGATATTGTAAGAACTGATGTGTCAGTGGTCGTCTAAACGTCGACGAGACACAGTCCGTTCCATTGCTTGCACGGACAGTCGTACAGGGAGAATAATTGCGATGTAACTAATGATGACTGCACTATTTGTAAGTAGCGTTACGTATCTCATAACTTGTTATATATATACATCTTAGGGTAGTTGTCACTCTGAGTATCTATACAGGTGTCTTTTCAATCGAATTATGACGGAATATTCTGCAAACAAATTTCCTGGCGCTCAAACCAGGAAATCACACACTAAGAATACCTGGGAAGGCTTCGGAGTGTGCATCTGCCCAAACGACTGTTAGGAGTAACTGATTCGCTAAGAGGTTTACGGAAAAGGAAGGTCCCATGTAGATATAGTTTTATGTAATGTGTAGACAACGCGCTGAGGATGACTCCAAAAAAGGGTCGAAACGTACGTAATATTGTAATTGACACTTTAATCGTGATGTATTTTGACATGTAATAAATTTGAGCGATTGTAACCACGCTCGGCTCTTATTGCCTAATTAATTCAAATATTTTATATACTGAGCCTCTATACAGTTATTGAATCTAAATGTATTTTAATATTTCTCAAAGGAGAGAAGAGAGAGAGAGGGATAGAAGAAAGATTTCTATACTTTGATATATTTATATCCTCATATTTTTAAACCGAGAAATTTCTCTTGATTTAAAATTTTAAATGTATATGTATATCTATTATAAAACATCATATTTTTGTAAATTTTATATTCACAATCTCTAACGCTGCTAAGTCCCTATCCTATCTTCGAATCTTTGCATTCTGTAAACTATGCATCCTGCCAACTCGCCACAAAGCTTCTTTAGTAGTCGCTTCTTCACTTATCAGTTCTTTCTTCTTTGTAGCTTTGACTCGTTAAACTTTTGCAACTTTGGATCTTCGGATCTTCTTATCTTAAACTTTTAAAAGTTTTCCCGTGGCAAATGGTGCTGATGCTCACACGCTATCTGAAGTGATGAAAAATGTTCTGCGAAACACATCAATAATTTTGTACGTACAGTAAATAATTCTTTAAACAATTTTGTTTACGCATATAATTTTATATGTATAGCGAGATGACTATTGAATTACTTACTTACTGAATTATCAGAAGAATAGTATAAGCACTTATCTTAATCGACTCATTCAAAACTCACTCATCTTACAATTAATCGATTTACTCAAAAGTACACAGTAAAAAATCGTGTGTACATAGCGGACTATATGTTAAAATTTTCTTGTGTTACCAAGATTTGGTTATTATTTCAATGTAAAATTAACATACAACAGCTGTTATTATTTCCTTAACATTTTCATGTGTTACATTTACGTCAACGTGATAACTTTACACTTTATACATGTCATTTAGAAATTAAATATTATTTTGAGTTCTTTTAACACAATTACTTTAAAAAATCAACACGTCTTACAGTTATTTTAACACATAAATAAAAGTTAAAGTAAATTTTCAAAAAATCGTAAACTTTGACACACAAAATAATTAAATTGACTAAAATTAAATGTTTCTATTACCCATAATTCAAGTAAAATCTGTAAAATAATTAATATTATGTGTTAATATAACTTGAAAAATAAAGTAAAAAAAAAAACAAATATAAATGTAAAGTATAATGTCAATTAATTAACATTTCTAATTTGTCAACAAGTAACACACGATAAATGAGTCATTTTAACTTAAAATTTAGAGTGGACTTTCTGGGACATGTAAAAAATGTTAAAATTACGTATTATTTTTTACTGTGTACAAAGTAGTTTAACAAATTGTTACATTTCAAATTGACAGTCAAACTGTTTACAAACTGAGAGGTACTTTAGCTTACTCTTATTTTTTTTCTTAAAAAAATAAGACAGCCATATAAGAGTTATACGACTTTAATTTAAGTCAAACTCAATTTCTCGAGACGGAAGCTACGAGGATACGTATGTGCGTGCTTGCACTGTCGTTTGTTCTCATCGCTGCACTTTTCAACTGCAATTTCTCACAACCGCCGGGAATGTTAGCATTACATTCGATTTGCTCTATTTGTTTTCCAACGATTCCTCGTATTGATATATGAATAAAATTTGCCGTAGGAAAATCATTCGAAAACTATAATATTTTTATATGGCTTAATTTGTAGTTATTCCCATCAATAAATCATTAAGTTTGCAATTCTTTATCACAAAGAAGACTCGTCATAAAGATTGTAGGTTCCATAGTTTCAAAAAACTCTCGTCAAAGAGATCCCACGTCAAGATTAAAAAAAAAAGTGTTATTTATAAAATTTTTATTTTTGGTACTCACAGTCTCTTTTACGTGTCCCGTCTTTAATTAACCCGGAACTCTTGATTGAATTTTAAAATAGCCGTGATTTATTGAGCATAATGCACGCATTATCTATTCATAATTTTTTAATCAACGTTATGAAATAGCTCAACGAGACTCGGTAACGCAATATGACTCTCTAACCAACACAATAGCCTCTCACTCGATTTTCTGTTGTTTTTAAAATATTTTGTTACACACAGAATATTACATCGCGTTAACGAAATTTTTCATGAGAGCACAAAATCGCTCGGCCATCGATTAACAGAGCTCGATAAATAATCCGCGCACGTGCGTCCTCACTGTCCCATCATCAGGGCTCGTATTCACACACTTGACATAATAATTTAATCTATTTCCTTTCATTTCCGCCACCAACGACCGACCCAGTTATAACCGCAAACCCCTATTTAGTTACGTCATGACGCTGACGTCGCGGCGCATGATTTAGGAACCAGCGGCCATTGTCCGTGAGACAGAACCAGGTCGATTGCAGTGATTTCGTTCAGACGTCTGACACAAAAATATCCGATAAAAATCACTACAACTTAATCCGACATTACCTTGCGCAATATGCGCGCGGAGTTGAATTGTGCGGATATGACTCCACGTGTCAGCATAAAGTTCAGTCAAAGCGAGAAATGCGCAGTTAGGTACAGTTTGCGGACAGACGTAACACACACGTATTAATATTGCTTTATATGTTACTTTCTTGTGTGGCGTGCATAAATTAACTATAAATTAAAGAGCGAAGCTGGAAAAGTTTGAGTTTAATTCGTTGATTTTTCTAGCTTTTATAATTCTACAGTCAAACATGTGAAATTATTCTTTTTTCAAGAACTAGGATGATCCTTAACTCGAGAACTCGAGCGCTTTATTTCTTTTTTGTATAAACGGTCACCTGGACCTACTTTTACACCCCAATTAAAAGACATTGTTATTAATTACATATTGCATTTTTTGGATTGTCTATAAATTTATCAGTATTTGAAGACGATATGCAGATATGCATATAGATTTATTCAACATTTTCCGAAAAAAGTGAGGAAAAACCAAAAAAATATTTAAAAAACAAAAAAGCAAGTTAAAATTATTGCAACGTAAGCTTAATTTTTTTGCATTGGGGTATTTAAAATAGTCCTAGTTGCCCGTTCTCGGGTTAACAAAATTGAATTTATTTTCAAAAATTTTAGTCGATAAAATATTTCTAGGGTATCTCAGGGAGAGACTTGTGCTTCATGATAACGCACTGTTATCGGGACATACATTATACAGATGAAACAGACAAGTAAACGGTGGCGAGAATTTTTCTTCACGGGGGCTCTCGCGAGCAATTTATTTCACGAGAATCACTACAAAGGGATACGAGAAATGTGCGAGATTTTCGGGAAGTAAAGAAAAAATATGAAAAGTGATATATGAGATATTTTTTCCTTTCGTCAGTTATCGCGTGATTGGCAATCATAAAAGACGTTTCTCCCCCGTACAATTTCCACCTCATTTTCGACCTTCCTTTATCATCCCAAGGAGCAATTTATTTCAAAAATGCTTCATGTAAATTATGCAACAATCTCTCCAAAAACTCATAGTACGAGAATAGAGCAAATGTGATTATAAATGTACATTGATATTATTAACGTATTGAGATTTAAAAAAAAATTACTATGTTAAAGTAATATGTATAACCCATATTTTTGACTTTTAATAATATTTAATTCCATTGTTTACTGTTCAGTTGCTGCGTGCGCCATCAAGTGTTGCCTATGGCATATCATATTCATGACCCTCCGGTTATTTCGGCAACGGTATTTGTGTTAAGCGCATTTGTGTTAAGCGCATTACTCGGGGTGGCCTAACGCGTGAAAAAAAAAAAAAAAAAAAAAACACCGTATTTGCCCGTATAGTGTGTATACTCCTTATAATAGTATGGACCAGATAACAGCTGACTCACGGTGAGTAAAGGGAAGAAAACCGATCGATCGACGTGTCGCCTCTTCTCGGCGCGCGACCTCAGAGAACTCGAGCGCTGGCCCCGGCCTCGAGTAATTGTGTACAAAAGGCGGCTTGTAGTCTCCTCCGCTATACTTCAATAAATATTTAACCTGTTTTCATCCGCCGTTGTTGGACGGCGGACCGATGTAATCGTAAGTGCGGAGGATTGGCGTGCAGATTCCGCGGATAGAATCGCGTCTCCCGCGCTCTCGAACGAGAACGAGACCCGTCCTCATTTGGCGCGACTGAACGATAAATATTTACGGGTGTTTCCACTTCGGTTTGCGGGACCCCCGGCGCCATTGTACTTTGTAATATTCGCAACCGGAGGAGGACGGCGGCGATAGCGATTTGGATTCATCGCGGATGTATAATTTCCATCGATACATATTTATCACGCGTCCCACACGCTGAAACGAATCGCTGTGACGTAATGGGATTACCCGAAGTTACATCTTGAAACATAAAGTAACGTCTACACATTTTCCTTATTGCTTACACGATATATTTACGTGAACTTTCTTACATTTCTTCTCTATTGTGTAGAACATTCATTTGTAGCTCTACATACATATACCTACGATCTCTATTGACGTTTACATGCAACAATATTATTTAATTATATTTTTTTAATTATATTATCGCTTTGATCCTTCTTTGCTCCGCGAAACAAACGGTAGCTGGTTTTGTCCAACTCTATATTTGTTTACAGAAAAATTAATTTCGCGAGTTAATTCTATTTGCAGCAGATATGACACTCTCTTTACTGCAAACTGTTTGACCTGCATGATGTATAAAAACTAAAATAAATTTTAACATTAAATGTTACAGATAAATGAATATAGAAAAAAATTTAATAAAAACTGCAATTTTATCGTTATATCTATTTTAGTAACATAGCTCGTACAACAGTTACAGGTATAACATCTGTTTTTCTTAAATTTATATGGAAATATACAAAATTGATTTTAAGCCAAACTATTATAAACAATGGTTAATTTACAAAAAAGGAAACAACAAAAAGGAAGAATATTATTCATAATTAGATGAGAATAAATTTTGAGAACAAATGTGTGATGCGTATTGTATCTATATTACAACGACTTAATTTCTACTCTCGCGCAGTTTTTAATTAAGTTGCTGGCAGCATCATTCCCGAAATATTTCGAGATACTATACTCAAAATATTTCATAGGATAACCACATCAACCGGACATACCCATTTATTTCGCGAATTTTGCCATATATATCTTTGTCTATATATATACATCATTAATATCTATATACATAACATTAATAACATCATGTATCATTAACATTATCATAACGTGTATCAGTCTAATATATTATAAAATTATATGCAATTCATCGAATAAAACAAACTGTTATTTACTAAGCAGATCCCTCTGCGTAGCAAAAAGCAGCCTTTGCAAAACTTATATCTAGCTATTATAGCTAAATGATTCGCGCAAGTTTGTTGTTCTAACATTAAACTTCTTTCCAGTAATTGCACAAATAATGGAAAAATGCCATTCATTCGCCATTGCAAAAAAATGTCATTGGCGATGAATGGAGATTTGCTTAAGAAGATTTTTTCCATTTAATCCCCATTAAAAAATCCCCATTTCCTTTCGAATAAGGAATTCAATGGAGAAAATCTCCTTAGGCAATTCGCCATTTATCGCCATTGACATTTTCGGCAATGGCGAATGAATGCACGGAGAGAATTTTTTGTTATATTTTACTCTTAAATTCACTACAAACTTGGGACAACTTGGCAACCAAGGAATTTTTAAAATATACAAAAGACATTTTACAAACAACGTGATAAAAATTACCAAGCAGATTGGTAAATTTTGAAAAATTATATCTAGGAAATTTTCTAGATATATTTTAATAAAATTAATCAAACATATTTTATATTTTAATGTAATAGATATTAATATTTTTTATTATGGTAAATATTAATCAGAATAACTCGCATAAAATTCTTAGTGGTACATGTTGTCCCACGCAGCTACCATGATTTCAGGGTAAATTTTACGAGAAAATTCTCTCCGTGTGGGAATTTTTCAATAAAGCCTTTTATTATGGGCTTTATTAAGTAAACAAGAATTTGTGCATCTTATTGAGTTAATTCATAAATTCAAAAAAGTTGCAGTTTACAAACGAAATTTTTATACTTAAAAAAACATATAAAACAGTATAAAAAACTAATTTATAAATGTAACTTAATTGCAGCAGATAAAAGAATTAGATATCGTGGATCTGGTTTGAGGAAGTGATTCAGTAATTTTGTATAGCGAAACTTATTTATGAACCCAATGTATTACACGATAATTGCATTATGATATTTTTAGTTTAATTTAAGATTCATGAAAATATTTTACAAATTAAAAAATGTAATTTGTAAAAAAATCATAAATTAAAATAATTACACGTACTATTGTATTTTTAAATAAGGTATTTTTGGTTTAATTAAAAATTTATGAAATAAATTTATATTTTACGGAAAAAAATTTAGTTCGTAAAAAATCACAAATTAAATTTATTTAGAAAGAGATTATATATATAAAAAAAACTTTTTGCGTATTCCAGTATGGAAAAAGATTCAATTTTAAATTATATTGTTGCACGTAATAATTCTAAAATATAAGATAATATATCCGTGAATATTCCAATTAAAACAAGTTCTCACGGCGATTGTTCATCGGACCAGGAGTGGCGAGAGCACTAGGAGTTGTTGCATTTAATCAGCTTTGGGGAAGATGTTATCCAATCGTCTCTCGCCACCGTTCCGGCATGGATAACCGACTAAAGCAGCGCATCGTTACTGTTGCTGAAGTTTGGGTAACTCCCAGAACGATGGCACGCGAACAACCATATCTATTTTCGTGAAACGCTCATTTCGCTAAGGACCCAAGCCATGATATAGTGCTGACGTATAAAGCACGAAAATTCGGAAAAGGTAACTACCCCGAGGCTGAAAGCTCAGAAATTCTCAGTTGTGCTCCTATGCCCTGCAGCTTCTTCAATGTTTTTCGATCTAGTAGTTTTGACTGAAATCATGGCGTAAAGTGTACCGTAAGCCGTGTTTATTCTCTTTCGGCTATAAATTCTGTTTGACGCACTTACGATCTATTCAACGTGAAAATACTAATAGATCAAATTTTATATACACTGTTAAATTCATAGGGTTAAATTGAACTCAACTTTAAGTAATTTTTAACTATTCCACTGCTCCTACTCAATATGTAGTTAATTTAACTAAAACAATGTTAATTTGACTAAACCAATGGCGCGATGGCGTTAAATAATCCTATTTTGTTTCAAATTAATAAATTTTGACGCACATGGTAGTTAAAAATAACAAAATAAATGTAACTCATATATTGATTTAAACATCCTCTAACCTTTAACAGTGTAATTCTTCAATTTTCAATGTATTTTGTTAAATTAGAATCTTAAGATATTATGTTTTATCACGTGTCTTAACGTGTAAAATATTTTGTATTAAAAAAGGAAATAATAAAAGTGAGAGAAAAATAAAAGTTAATTGTTCCAAACAGATTTGTGATAATGATCAATAAAGAAATGCAAATTTTCGAACCTTTCCTCGAATCAGTAAATTTCTTATTGCACCTTGGGGAACGGAGAGTGTTCTCTAGCTCGAAAACATATTGGCGATTGAGCTTCGACACGATAAAGCTTGTTATTGAGTCTATAAAGAGAATAAATGTCTGGAAGATAGAAGGAAGAAAAGGAGGAAGTAATGTGCGATCATGCGTCCTGAACGTTCCTCTCGATCAAATTTCTATCCGTATTCTCGCAAGCTCATCGGGGTCATAAATTCCTTCCTTGCACAACCGCTGTTTTATGTCAAATAGATTGAATCTTTTATCTCAAAACCGACGTGAAATAACGTAATTTCTGCGTAATTTAACGAAATAAGCCCCGTGGCAGAGTTCACGCGCAACAGACTGCACCATCGCGCGCGAGAACAATCGGAAAACGAGTATCGATCGTTAAATTTATTTGAAGACCATATTGTCGTTCTTTTTTATCACGAACGCGAATCAAACTACCCTAATTTGATAAAATATATATAATAAACCGTAACTTTTTACAAAATACAGAGCTGTCTTTTCCTCTCATAAACTGCTAAAGAAATTAACTTAACTTGAAGAACGCTTATCGCGCCAGCTCTTTTTAGCACTTTGAAATTTTACGAAATTATCGCGTAAGTACTGCGCGAAACTTACAAGCAGTACGTATCATCATGTTGAAGAAATTGTGACTTACTTGATTCATGTACGATCTGACGAATTCCATACTTTGATCCAGAGCGTAAGTGTCGCTGCTGCAAGAATCGAGGATGAGAGCACCCAGCGTTGTGTTCGGCAGAAGTTCTATATCGGCGTTAATTTGGTCCAGAACGTACAACATGGCCTCTAATCGTTGCATACCCTTCTCTTCTTTCACGGCCCCGCACGGCGATTGACCGACTGAGCTTGAGACCTGAAAACAAATAAATGCGCGCACGCTAACCAATTTGTTCTTTTTTTTTTTGTACAGTTTGGTATAGTTTTTAGTACCTAATATTTATACTTTTAGACTTCCACTTTTATATTTTATACCATAATGTAATGTCATATAATACGTCGCGTAATACATTTAACACGAAATTCTGATTTTAAATAAACTGCAGTCTCTTTTTAATTACATTTTATTTTTCCGCTATATATTTCACATATGTTCAAATATCGCAAGCGTGAGCAATTTAAACGTAATAATGTCAACGCAAACAATAATTTTTCGATCGGAACGAGCAGTTCTCCGGAAGAGCGATAGCGAAAAATAAGGTAGACGTTCAATTTCGATGGATTAATGCCCTACTATTCCCCGGAGCCATTCATTTGTACAATGTCTCGCTACAATAGCACGTGTACGAGCACGGCTTGGCGTCATGGGACCGAAAGATCAAATGACAGACTTCGGCCCCCTCGTATTCTCAAGCACCACCACAGTCGAATGTGTTGCTCAACGTACGCTGTTGACGTCGAGTTCAAGGAGTATGAGAGCGAAGTTGTGGATACGGTTGTAACGACTGCAAATCCGCGCGCGTCGGTGTGGCTGTATAGAGAGTTCCCCGCCCGTCAAACCGAAAAATACACAATCCGGCCAAACACGCTCGTAAATTCTGGCGACAACACGATCCCGCGCCGCTGATTTTAATGTTTGTGAAATCAGCTGGGAACGCTGACCATTCGTTTCCCCGGAGTTGCGAAGCTCTTTCCCGGAATAAAGCTTTTAATTTTAACAATCCGGTATCTGTTTTTACTGAAAGTCGGAATATGTGGGGAACGACAAATATTCTCTACTACGTATTTGACGTATAAAATCAAACATTTAATCTATTTTTATTGTGCATGTTAATGCTATTCAAGATCATGAATTCTAATGTATATTTTTAATTTAATAAAATAAAGAATTTTTTAATCAAGTTATATAAACATATAACAGCAATAATATAATTTGTAAACCCTATTACACAAAGTTAATGTTGTTATTATGTTTCAATATCATATCAATCAATTATATTTTATATTGTCATATTAAAGGTATTAATTTATCACAGAAAGACTTAATAATATGCCATTTGCAAAGTTTATATATTGCAAAATTAAAACGATTAATCGATAACGTGTCAACGTTAAAGATTTTTTTAGTGGGTACATAAATAGAATAGAATATTACATATTAAGAATACAATACATATTTACATGTTATATTAAAACTGTAATAAAACAGTAGTTTTAAACCAAATCAGAAACTTTTACTTTGTCAGTAATAAATAATGAACAACAAAGATTTATTACATATTCGACCTAACTGGCCATCTTTATTAACCTGTAAAATACACGCGTTATTTTTAGTAACATATAGCCACAGGTGAGATCTGCAAAGAGCCCCACAAGTTTCTTTGTTTTCTCTAAAAGTAGTGTAAGATATATAAATTTTAGAGTATACATAATAAATAAAACACATAACTAATATCTCGCATAACTGAAAAAATACATGACAAAAAATAGCGTTTGGGGTCCCTGCCCGTGCAGTTAAAGGTTAATTATAATAATTGTCACAACGTTTCAATCATTGGTTTTAGTTCTTCTCAATCAATGTATAACTTTTGATGCTAATAAGTATTATTTTTTAAATTACTGTAAAGTTTGCGAAAAATATCACTCAAACCAATGTTCGAACTTGCACCTCCCTCCAATCCGTGACGGGCGTCTTTACCAATTCGACCACTGAAGCACGTGATAATATTCATCGCCATAATCAGTAAATATTAATCGAGTGAGAAGGACCAAAACCAATGCTCGTGACGATAATAATTAAAAAAGATGGCTAGTTAGGTCGCGAATAAAAAATATTTATTATTAATAGAGTAATTATGTACATGGAGGAAACCACCTTGGATGACCTTGATATTTGAGTATGTTGTCAAGGTCACCCTCCCGAGTGACCTTCAAAAGGTTTTAGCCCGCACTCGTTGTTTAGTCAAAAGTTATTAACAAAAAAATTTGAGAAATGTAGCAGTTATTTTGAGTATTAAAAGGCAAAAATGACTACCCAGGTAGCAAGCACTCGTCATTTTGACGTCAATATTTGGTCATAATTGGTCAGTAACGTCATTCGTCGATTATGTGACATATATTTAACGTCATGTTTTAATACGTCAAAAAGACTTTGTAAAATGACATTATATAGACGTTTAATTGACTACCCAGATAGCAGACAGTCGTCATAATGACGTGATTCTTACGTCATTTTATGACGCATGTTACGTCATTTATTCCTAAAGTTTAACGTAAAAATGACATTTTTCACAGTATTTTTCACAGGAATATTCCTACATTTATAAAGTGTTTCGTAACTTTATGAACGACGTGGTGAATTTATGGTATAAGTGGATCTAGTTGCGTGTGTAATTATAGTTTTATGACAACTATTTCATGCAGTGTTATAACTATCAAAAAGATATCATTACAAGATTTTTGAACACTTTAAAGATGTACCTGTTATAGACAAGTACAGTTAATAAGGAAACATCAGGGTGAGAAGATCGTCACTGTCCACTGGATCATCGAAGTCAAGCGACTTGGACGCGGTACTGTGCTAGGATGGGTGACCGCCTTGAGAGCGGCTATACGCACATGGCATGTAACGAAACAGTTAAAAAAGCTTTTTTTTTTTTAAATAAAGAAAAAGAACATTTTTTTGTAAACGTTTATCAAGTAGACATTTTAAAATTTTAATTTCATAAAAAACATTTCTAGAAACCGGTATGTCGTACATTAGACCTATTTTTGCCGTCAATAAAACGTCAGAAAATGACGTCGTTGGGATGTGACTTAGGACCGTGAAAAATACGTCATTTTTACGTTAAACTTTAGGAATAAATGACGTAACATACGTCATAATATGACGTTAGAATCACGTCATTATGACGACTGTCTGCTACCTGGGTAATATATAGGTATGTCGAAATAGTACATGCATGAACAAAGAAAAGTTTTTTAAAGCAGTAAATCGTTGTTTTCAGCTCCACCATTCACGAGTCCACGCATTTTCTGTGAAATTATTATACGATGTTCATAGAACAACAATTGTAGACCTCGTTTCGAGCAGAAAGCAACGATTCGATGCTTTAATAACTGCTTTAATATTATAACTACTTCGCTGCTAAAATAACTTTTGAATAACAACGAGCGCGAGCTAAAACTTTCTGAAGGTCACTCAAAAGGGTGACAACATACTAAAATATCAAGGTCATCCAAGGTGGTCCCCTCCATGTACACAATTACCGTTAATAGTTTTAAAAACAAAGAGATTTTTTATTTTTAACGAATATAATAATTCTCGCTTGTCATTTGTAAAGAAAATCGATATTAATAGTCACCGGAAAAGTTGCGAGTTATTACTTCACTGGAAATTCATCCGAAAAAACTAATCATTCGCAAGTCCAGGTCGCTCGTTACTCAGGAGTCACTATATCGAGCGACAAGAACTAGCGAAAGTTACCCGTTAACAGAAGTTCGGTGAACGGCGGTTATTTTGCGCAAACTAGTTACGCGACAACAATAAATCAGCTTAAAGTTTTCGATGTTATTCCATCTATAGCTGCAGGAGAAATAACGTTTCACAAATATATTTACTTCGCATTTTGTGCAGCTATCGAACTTAGCCGCATATTCGTGACGAATGCAAGAGAAAGAAGTTGAGATTGGACAGGGATGCTGAAGTCGACTGTTTTACCAATCGAATGCGATGTTTTTATAAAAATTTTTCGTATATATTGAATTTTCAGATTTAAAAAGTCTTCTACATAATTAACCAAGGGAGTCGAGAGAGAGAAATGACCCGTTTAACATTTTTAAATAATTTATTATTACTCATTTTTAAAACATCTTAATTTCTAAAATGTTCCCTGACTTTTATTGAAATTACATAGATAATTAATTTTATTAATTTGTTTTCTCTTTTCTTTTCTAAGATTTCTTTGGTAGAAATAAATATAGGTTAACCTCCGGAGTTCTAGTGTTTACAAAGCGCGCAGTTCAGGGAAACAAGATGAACAACTTTTTCCCGGGGGGGAACGCGCGGTCAGAAATACTTTTTTTAGATTTTAAAGGTTGGTCGATCAAGGATATGAGATGGAGAGTTTGAACAAAAATAAAGAGACATGTAATCCACAAAACGTGTTTTATTGGTGATTGTAGTATGATCGTTGGAAGGCCAGCGGTTGCGGCAGCGTCGATATGAGACACGCCAGAAATCTTTGGACGTGTACGAGCTTCTATGTAGAAACACTGTGAATTCAGTGAGGTCGACGGTGGAAACTTGGAACAATTGCTGCTAGTTACCACAATGGCACTCTGTATCATACGCGCGCTATCATGCTACAATCACCAATAAATCACGTTTGGTGGATTCCGTGGATTACATGTCTTTTCAATTTTGTACAAACTCATCATCCCCCACATTCTTCGCGACCTTTTCGAATCTGAACGAGGTATTTTTAACCGTTCTCCCCGGGAAAAAGTTGTTCATCTTGTTCCCGAGTTTGTTTATACAGTTTTTTTTATTATCCTGTTTATATATGTTTTTATAAAATATTTTTTATTAACATATATTCAACTCTGTACTTTATATTAAATAATATTTACCCAACTGATATGAGTCTTTAGATAAATGTACATTCGTAAACTGCGCGCCTAATAGTATGTGTCAGAATGCAAACGCTACATTCTCACTACCAAGCGCGCGGTTTATGTATGAATATGCATGTAAAGAGCAGCGCTTATTTGGTGAACGTTATTTAAAATATCTTTTCCGTTGAGCATTGGAGAAATAAAACAATTCCAGACTACTCAACTTGTTTCTCGAAACATTTGTATGTAATTAGTGGATGTAAATAAAACGCGAAATATCTATGTACCTATATGATACATATGTATAATAAAAATGTTTTTTATTAGTATTATATGTATAAATGTGAAATATATTTTTATCTTAATCTATATATATATAAAAGAAGATGTCCTGACTGACTGACTGACTGGCACTCATGCATCAACGCCCAGCCCAAACCCCTGAACCTAGAAACATGGGAGAGTGTATTCCTCTCATGACGTAAGCAGCCACTAAGAAGAGATTAACAACATTATTGCTTTTCTCTGCCATTTGTATTATAACATTGCAAGAATTATCTAACAAAAATTAATTTTTTAAATTAATTATTAAAATAATTATATTAAAGTTAATTGACTTTTCTTTTCATATCTTGAACATAAAAGAGTTTGTAGATGTAGAGATCTATTTTATATAATTAGAAGAATGCACGCTTTTTTCTACGTGTCTCGCGACATTATGGTAAATATAGATATGCGTAAACATAAAATGGTAGCGATGTGATCAAACAACAGTGACACATGAGAACGTATTATATTTAAATATATTAAATATGTGTGTAACATATTCAGGGTGTCCAGTAATTATTGATACAGCCGAAGTGTGAAGGTAGACTGGGTCAAATTAGAAAATAAAGTAAGATACTACATACCGTTTTGCGACTATCGTAATAAATAATGAGAAATTAATTAATAAAGATCCGCGAATCAGGGTGCACCTCAAAGCACGATTCAGCGAGAAGAGACAGCCTAGTGTTTACCGATGGTAAAGTTCGCACGCTAGGCGCGCGAAGATTCAACGTTATCGGCGTGACCGCGTATAACCATTGTTGTTTACAGAGCACTTCTAAATTTCTCGCCACACACCTAGTAACGGTAAACGCTGAGCTGTCTCTTCTCGCCGAATCGTGCGAACGCATGTTGATTCGCAAGTCTTTGGTATTAATTAATTTCTTATTATTTATTACAAAAATCGCAAAATGGTAGAATTTTTCAGTTTGTCTCAATCTACCTTTAGACTTCGGTTGTGTCAATAATTACCAGACACCATATATAACAATGAGAAATTAAGAAAGGTACATGATCAACCTAGATTTTTTCGAAAAAAAAGCATGGACAAGTTAATCTATTTTTTGTTGGATAAACTAGTACGTACTAACACGCATTAAAAATTATAGTACTTAAATTGTATGCTGGCTACTGTTAATAAAATGCCAGAAGCGTTAAACATAAGCTAAACTATAATTTTAATTAAGTGCCAGAAGCGTTAATCATGGACTATTGTAAATAAAATGTTACGTTATACACGGTGTCTAGTAATTATTGACACAGCCAAAGTCTGAAGATAGATTGAGGCACAAACTGAAAAAAAAAATTCTACCATTTTGCAATTTTTGTAATAAATAATGAAAAATTAATTAATACCTAGTTTTAATTAAACCTTACTGTAGTTTTAAGATGTCATCCTTGTAATAAAAAATATTTCAAAAATGTGTAAAGTGCATGAGACATCAGACAACATTTTATGAAAATTACAGAAGGCAATAAATTGCTAACTTTTCTAAGATAATGAAAACGTACAATTTATTAAAATACTCTTTAAATTTATGTATAATACTAAAGTCCCATTATAATATTCAAAAGATATTGTTGAAATAAAACAGGTCTAAATAGAAATTGGAAGCATGTATTTTAATTATTAATTATAATAAAAATCAGAAGTGTTTATTCGAGCGAATATTGATTATAATAATAATCAGGAGCGGCTGTGCTCACGGTACTGGCAAAATAAATGCCACAAACGTTTATTTAGATAAAAATGATTCTAATAAAAATCCGAAGCGTCTGTTCTGACAATACTGGTTATTACAAATACATTGTTTGTAAATTAAAATCGGAAAAAATATATTGGCTGCGTTTTCACGGGAATAGACGTTGGAGAGGCTCATTCTATATTCTCAATATTCAAAGTTACATAATTTTAATTTTGTAATATTGTTTTAGTACATTTGAGACAGAAAGTGTACTGTAAATATATTTGTCAATTTATATTATAAATATTGAACGGTACGTAATAAAAGTTTGCAAATTATTTTTTATTGTATTAATGCTCGTTTAAATCAATTCGAAAAATAAATTGCTTTGCACAAATTCTTAAGAATTAAGAAACAATAAAAGAACATATGTATGTTCAAATACATAATGTATATGCTCTCACATATAATTATTATATGCATATTATTATAGGCTATAATTGCGTATATAGGCGACATAATTGCAACATGTAACATAATGTGTGTGTGTGTATATTTATATTAGGGTGTCATTTTAGAGCAACTTTTTTTTTCATTTCACGAATAGCATATATACTTGCAGGAAGGTAAAATAAGATACCTGTTAAAATTTTAGCCCTATATATATATATAGGGCTAAAATTTTAGGGCTATATATATATATATATATATATCTATATATATATATATATATATATATATATATATATATATATATATATATATTGTATGTATGTATAACAAAAGGTTTTATCGATTTGATCTCATTACTTTTCTGACAGATTTCGTATATATACTGGAAAAATATTCCCCTCCCCTCCGCCATAATGCAATAATTATGAAATAATAATAATCTGCTATACTTATATCCTATACTAGTTCTAGACATTACACACTAGTACAATTAAGTATGAAGACAATCTGTCTTTTTTTTATAGGTCATACCAAATGCCGCTATTTTATTACATGAGTGCGATATCTGTATATGTTATAATATCTTTAGATATAAAAGAATACATATATTGTCAATACATGTTTACGTTCAGATCTATAATGGTATTAGACATAGCAAAAGTGGACATAGCAATAGATTACATGTATGCAATGTATACATGTAATACACGTATTTCCAATATATTTATGTTCTGAGTTGAATGATAATATAAGCATTTAAAATATCGATAATTATTGTATTTTTAATAAGGGCGCTTTCCCGGTGGAGTTTGACCGTTACTCTAGCATCCCCTTAATAAACAATTTTCAAAATAAAGTTCTAGAAAATGCACATAACATTACATACCTTTGCATTAAAAATAATAGCTGTTTTTTTTCAACAATTTTAATTAATAAATTTTAAAATCGTATGTTAAATAACAATTTCGAAATGATAAATATACAAATTTAGACTCACTTCGCTATAAATAATAATTAAATGCTTTGCAGTTAAATGCACGCTTTCAATAAGATAATTTTTAGTTAAATTGAAAATTTAGATACTTTAAAAATTGCTTATATTCCACCATTAATCTTATTCTTTTTTTTAATCAGCATATATATTATACAATATTATAAATTATAATGTTATTTGCCAATGCGCTCATATTTACATCACATTTTACTTTTTACTTATATTTAATTTTATATTATGACGACAAGAGTCCCTCAGTCTCGCCTGCCGAGAAGAAGCACGCCGTCAAATTCACAATATATAGAAATCGGTAAAAGGTATGAATAGTAGATCGACCTGGTATGTTCTCCAAATCTCGGTATGGGCGCCAGGCGCGAATACTCGCACCACGGTACACTAAATCCAAGCCAACTCTAGAAATATCTCAGGCGTGAATTTCTTATTACTTCAGATCGCTGTTAGATCGTGGAGAAGAGGAGAGGGAGCGCAGCGCAATTAACACACACAAAAATAATGTAAACAAAAGATATAATATATTTAATCAGGATAAGGTATATAACAAGTCATCGTTTTGCAGATAATAATCATATCGTAACGACCCCCGTAACAATCACTTAATAACGCGAGTGATATCCTTGCCCTTACGCAAAGATACCTCGCTCACAATACCAATGACTATGCGAATATCTCACGAATTCGCGACGATATCTCGCAAATAGTCCCACTATAACTACGCGAATGATATCTCGCAATTACGTGGCGATACCTCGCGAAGTCCGCAATACCAAAACGCGAAAGGTGCCTCGCATTGTTACGCGATCGACACCTCGCCAAATACACAAGACGCGATTACGCGAAACGTATCTCACAATTCCGCAACAATCCTATGTCCGAATAATACATCACGGATTCTATGCCGTCTCGCGGGACGGTCATACACAACTCCGAATTCCAGAAGGATAACTTTCCGATGATTCTACAATTATGCGCTCCCGCATTACGGGACGGTATGTACAACGTGGCTCTAATTATGCGGTGACTATTGGCCGCGTGCGGTTCCCCGAGAAGGGCGATCATGTTTTACTCTCTCGGCCGGGCCCTCCGTCAGTATTTCTTTCGGTAATTAATTCGGTTATTAACGGTTCCCATGCTTGACGCGGCACTGCGCGACTCCCGGAAAGGCCTCGGCCTCGAGAAGGATTTTACTTGCTTACAACGATGCTCGAGCAGTGTCCCTCGGTCTCGCCTGCCGAGAAGGAGCACGCCGTCAAATTCACAATATATAGGAATCGGTAAAAGGTATGAATGGTAGCTCGACCAGATATGTTCTCCAAATCTCGGTATGGGCGCCAGGCGCGAATACTCGCACCACGGTACACTAAATCCAAGCCAACTCTAGAAATATTTCAGGCGTGAATTCCTTTATTACTTCAGATCGCTGTTAGATCTCGGAGGAGGAGAGAGAGCGCAGCGCAATTAGCACACACAAAAATAATGTGAACAAAAGAGATAATATATTTAATCAGGATAAGGTATATAACAAGTCGTTTCGCGGATAATAATAATATCGTAACGACCCCCGTAACAATCACTTTATAATAACGCGAGTGATATCTCGCCCTTACGCGAAGATACCTCGCTCACAATACCATTGACTATGCGAATAGGAAGAGCCTCGGCCTCGAGAAGGATTTTGTTTACAACGGTGCTCGAGCAGTGGCCTTACAAAAGATCCTCGGATCCTCGGCAGTCGGTGTTCCTCGGGATGACGTCTCAGGACGAAAGCTCGCACGACAGTGTCGTTCCTCTGACCCGGCGCGGCGGGACCACGCTGAGCTCACGCGCCTGCGGCCTGCGCGCCGTGCTTGCAAGCAATGCAAGCTCTCCTTGCCGATCAGCTCTACGCGAGCGCTGCGTCCGATCCGAGCGCCTTCCGTTCCTGTCGGCGCCCCTCGCGTCTGCTCCGCCTGCTGGCGGTATCTTTAAAAACTGCTGTAAGTCCGGCTGTCCAGCCCGCGACTTGACCGAAATTGACTGCCCGGCTGGACGAGCCGTGGCCACGTCGATCGGTATATCAAATCGACCCTTGAAGGCGGTAGGTCGTTCCGCACCCTTAACGTGGACCTCGTCGGGGCGTCCCCCTGCTCGAATCCTCCGTTAACGGACTTTATCTCGACATCATCGGGCTGAGCGCTCGCAATGCGAGATGCTCCAGAGCGGTATCGGCAATGGACCCAAGCGTGACCCGCCCGTCGGCCACTCCTCTGCAGAACGCCTCCGGGTTTTCCTTCTGCAAATCCCGCGGTGCGACCTAAGTCGTTACAACAAATCCTACTGGCCATCTGCTCGGCACCACCCCACACAACCTGTAAGTCTCGCAAAATAATTAAAATTTAATGTTAAAGACGCAGTCGCCTCGCCCCTCTCGGATATGGAGGCGCTTCCCTGACGCTTCCCTCGGCCGAGCTACTATCCGGACAGGGGACGTGACCTTGTCACGTAACAATATATACATTATATATTCTTAATATTAATTATTATATTTATTTTTACGACAAAAAATCAGAAAAAAAATTTAAAAAAAATTTTTTTTTTCGTCACAATACAATTGCGTATTGTGAAAATCATAGCTGCAGCAAGAGCGGAGTGTTTTTCTTATATTTTTGTTATTTAAAATAAATATTACATATTTTTTTACGGACGTATACCCGGTGCGCCATACGCTTCACAATATTGAGTATAATTCTCGATGAAAATTCAAAAAAATCAGTTTTCAGCGGAAAGAAATTAAAGTTAAACTTTCGCAATTTTCTTGCAAAAAAGTAAAAAACTGCACTCGTCTATTTTTCTTTCTCTCTTCTCCGTTGTTTCTTAGTGGAATATTTTGTGACGATAGGACACACATACACATACACATATACAGGACACACGTACCTCGATGTCTGTTCCTCGCAATCAAATGAGACTACGGCGTTATCCTATATTCCATTTGTGCTACGTATGTATGTGTGATATGACGTCAACGGCGAGAGTCGGGGTTTGTTACGTCAAACTTTTGCACGTGTTGCGTAACACATACTTCGTAATTTCAAAAGTTTACTTATTTTCCATATACGGCAACGTAATAAATTATTTTCTCTCAATATAGCATAGAAATGTTAAATACGCATCCCAGTTCGTTTATATCGCCTGAATAAATAAAACTCAAGATAAAATGAGTTTGTATGAGATTCAATCACAATTATCAGTTTATTTTATTTCCCTCTTTTTTGTTTCTTAAAAACATGTTTTTGGGAAAGATATGGTTTATATCTTGTTACAATGCATACAATAGAATTTTAATAAATAAAAAAATAATTTTAATTAACATGGATTTTGTAATACCAAGATTTTTATAAAAATTGCAGTTGAGGTAGAAAAGAGTAGATTGCAATGTTTGAACTTTTACCAATTGCAAAATAGATTAATTATGTCTATAAATACTTAAATCATTTATTTTAATATAATACGGAAAACAAAAGTTAATTTTTTTTAAAATAGAAGCTCAAGTCTCCGTTTATTAAAAAATCTTTTAATTCCATTCTTTTCGACAATTATAAAACCTTTTCGTCGTTGGTTGATATTAATGGACTCAGCGACGGTAGCAAATAAACGAAACGGGTTTATTTGCTCGTCGCTGATGATAAATACTGCATTCTTATTCGAAATATTCGTTATTTTCAAGTGGACAAGCTCGAAAGACGAGAGCGCGATTTTTGCGAGGCAATTTGAAACGAAAGAGCGCAGAATAAGGTAAAAGTGCACTTTCGTGGATACAAGTGCAACGAGTAGCGGAGTCGAGATGTATGCACATTGACCCACTCCAGGCGAACTCCTATACATAAAAGAAGCTGCGTACCAATTTAATCTTTACAATCGGAAGGTAATATATTTAACTCTATAAATATTAATATATTTTACCCGTGAGAATAAAATCGCGAAAAAAATTACAATACGTTTGCGATTATATGCAACAATAATTACATATGTTTCTATCGGAAGTCATAACCTAAAATTTACTTCGGAAAATTAAAATCCAAGAAAAATTTCTCGAAAAATTTAATTAGCAAATATTAAGTTGACTTAAAAGATAAAAATTTTATTTATTAGTAAATAACGTGAACAAATAATAAATGTTTACTTTTTATTCAGCTTTAAACTTATTTCAATACGGCTTCCTTTTGCAGTCCAATTACCAAGATATTTATCGTGAAGAATTCAGTAAATATGATCGACCAAAGTACTGTGTTGTATATCTTAATCCAAATTTAAATTTCCGCTCGGGAAAACTCGATTATAAAGTTATCGAAAAAGTCTGTAGCTAACAGGAAGCACGCGATTATATTGATACGCCCTGCGTTATAGAAAAGCTGAACGAGCTTACCTGTTCGTGCATCGGAAAGATCCCGCCGAGGATGATGTCGCCGTCGATGCGTATCAACTTCGAGCCATCTTCACCTCTTTTTTTTGCGTTGTAATTGTAACATTCGCTTGTAATTAGGAAGCACCACATCCACGGCAGGATCCTGCGTAAGTTCATCTTGGCAACGGAAGTTGAATTACTCGAGTAGCTCGCGGTTGACATCTCGCTAAAACACAAAATAACATTTACGTTATTTTTCGCAAACTTTTCTTAAACACAAGTATTGGTACACAAGTATTCTCTTACTGTTTCGTGTATAACACAAATAAAATGCAAATATACTATAAAACCGGTTACGATAAAATAACGTGAAAATGTTGCAGATGTCAAGAACGAAGAATATTTCTAAAATTGTATATTCCCTTTCTTCGAGAAAAAGACAATTTTGAAAATATTCTATTTCAATATATATTTTATTTCAATTGATTAGAGTAAATCGATTATACGTCGTGGATACATCTGTCTGTATTGTCTGAGTTTCCTTCATCTCTTTCAGAATGTTATTATTATTGCGTGAGATTTGTACGAGCTACTTCAAAACGACTAGTAACGAGGCATTGAGATGAAAATCTCGATCTCTACAATGTCATATATAATTCTCTGCTTGTGCGCTGGAAACGTGAATATATAGTGGAAACGGATAGATCGTAGATACGTGTGCAAAATATTTACAAAAATATGAATACATCGTACGTTCCATTCCTGTTCATTTTGAACTCTTCCCACTCAGGTCACGATTTCTAAACTTATAAAACAGTTTCTTTTCGACAATAAATCTTTGTCTGCCGCATATTAAAACTTTCACGTTCAAAAATAGAAGAATCTTTTAATCCGTCGTACAAAAATTTTTTTCTTTTTTAAATGATCGAAACATGAACTGTTGCTTTGGAAAGTAATTTAGGTTTTCAGCTCTTTCGATAAAATTCATCGACACTTATTGTTAGTCGCATCGTACGTTTCAAGCATTTAAACGATCTTTCCTTTCTTAATCTAATTCGGTTTAGGGTGTCGTACGAGGATCAAGGAAATTCACCCTCCGCTTTTCCTTTAATTACTTTATTGCCTATTCGTGTAGTACGACCTTACATCTTTATCGTCCAATTTTCTCCCCGCAATCGTCGCGATTTCGAAAGCTTGATTTTTATCGTTAACACGGAAAGTTCTTCAAACAATTATCTTTATTTTATTTGTCAGAATCGATTTTGCTTATTGTACGAGCAACGTTGTCTATCAACGGAAAAAAACCGTTCGTTGATACGTCATTTCTTTTTAATTTATACTTTTACCTCCTCGCTTTTGCATATATATTTTGAGCTTTTGTAAACACGTCATTTTCTTACGTAGCCCAGTCAAATTAGATTATTTTTGGGCGTTTGAATGAAAAAATTGCCGGCAAGCTGGAAATTGGTATACAGGTTCATTTTAGTGTTCTTTTAAACATACTA
Source organism: Temnothorax curvispinosus (assembly GCF_003070985.1). Classification (NCBI taxonomy): domain Eukaryota; kingdom Metazoa; phylum Arthropoda; class Insecta; order Hymenoptera; family Formicidae; genus Temnothorax; species Temnothorax curvispinosus. The sequence goes on along the minus strand of NW_020219991.1, from coordinate 262,795 downwards.
AAAGTCCCCATACATAGAGCGTGAGCCGGCTGCGCCATCTTGAAAAAAAGAGTACAAAAATGGGTTTTTTGCAAATAACTCAGAAATTATTAGTTTTACGGGAAAGAACATTCAGAGCGAAAATGTAGCTGATAAAATTCCTCGCAATTTGGTTTTTTGTAGAACTTCGTACGACCATTAGTTCCCAAGATAGAATTTTTTGAAGCATTGGGCAAATGAGAAAAGAGCTGTTTTTTCGAGTGTTTTTTCAAAATATCTCAGTTCTGGCTGTCCGAAAGTAAAAAATGCATACAATAAAAGTGAAAGATAATTAAATTACCTACAAAATGCATTATTTATGTTATACCGCGCGACTAATATTTCTAGAAATATTACGGTTTAAATGAAATTTTAACTTTTGGAAATTGTGAGAATAAATATTTCCTCGCAATATAAGTCGGAAATGGGTAGTCCTACGTAAAAAATTGTTAAAATCAAGTAGAAAGGTTATTAAATTTTCATTATTTTGGTTTTTGACCGATTTGCATACGACTAATAGTATTTTTGATATCCGTAAAAGAAACGGTTTTTAGGTACACTTCTCAAAATGGCGGACTTTTGAGTTATCTTTTTTAAAAAATACACATGTTTCTTGAAGTTTATTAAATTATCTTCAAAATGATTTTTTATTTGACTTTCTGTGATGAATACTTCCAGAGATATAGCCTTTTAAATATTTGTTTATGTTAAAAATTTCTTAATAATTTACAGTTTTTTTTACAAAACATGACATAAAATTACTTTAGAAAAAATAATATCGACATTTTTTCAAAAGTTTATATGCATATGTATGTGATCCTGCAGTGGAACCGGTTTTGAAATGAAAGTTTTTAAAAAATTGTCATTTCAATTATGCCTTTCATAAGAGTTTTCGTAAAAAAATTGGGTTTGCCACACTTTCTGGTAATTTTCTCAGTTTCTATGAGAGATATGTACAAAATGTTTCAGACCAAATTTGAAGCTTATAAAATTTCCTGAAAAACAGTATATTCGGCATTAATGTGTGACCAACAATTATACCAACAACAGATGCTAGAATAATGTTACTCTTTTTTTCTCAGTTTACCGTAATTTTTAATGATTTA
>NW_020219991.1:221530-261661 GCF_003070985.1 Temnothorax curvispinosus | reverse complement strand
TAAATCATTAAAAATTACGGTAAACTGAGAAAAAAAGAGTAACATTATTCTAGCATCTGTTGTTGGTATAATTGTTGGTCACACATTAATGCCGAATATACTGTTTTTCAGGAAATTTTATAAGCTTCAAATTTGGTCTGAAACATTTTGTACATATCTCTCATAGAAACTGAGAAAATTACCAGAAAGTGTGGCAAACCCAATTTTTTTACGAAAACTCTTATGAAAGGCATAATTGAAATGACAATTTTTTAAAAACTTTCATTTCAAAACCGGTTCCACTGCAGGATCACATACATATGCATATAAACTTTTGAAAAAATGTCGATATTATTTTTTCTAAAGTAATTTTATGTCATGTTTTGTAAAAAAAACTGTAAATTATTAAGAAATTTTTAACATAAACAAATATTTAAAAGGCTATATCTCTGGAAGTATTCATCACAGAAAGTCAAATAAAAAATCATTTTGAAGATAATTTAATAAACTTCAAGAAACATGTGTATTTTTTAAAAAAGATAACTCAAAAGTCCGCCATTTTGAGAAGTGTACCTAAAAACCGTTTCTTTTACGGATATCAAAAATACTATTAGTCGTATGCAAATCGGTCAAAAACCAAAATAATGAAAATTTAATAACCTTTCTACTTGATTTTAACAATTTTTTACGTAGGACTACCCATTTCCGACTTATATTGCGAGGAAATATTTATTCTCACAATTTCCAAAAGTTAAAATTTCATTTAAACCGTAATATTTCTAGAAATATTAGTCGCGCGGTATAACATAAATAATGCATTTTGTAGGTAATTTAATTATCTTTCACTTTTATTGTATGCATTTTTTACTTTCGGACAGCCAGAACTGAGATATTTTGAAAAAACACTCGAAAAAACAGCTCTTTTCTCATTTGCCCAATGCTTCAAAAAATTCTATCTTGGGAACTAATGGTCGTACGAAGTTCTACAAAAAACCAAATTGCGAGGAATTTTATCAGCTACATTTTCGCTCTGAATGTTCTTTCCCGTAAAACTAATAATTTCCGAGTTATTTGCAAAAAACCCACTTTTTTTTTCAAGATGGCGCAGCCGGCTCACGCTCTATGTATGGGGACTTTTAGTATGTTTAAAAGAACACTAAAATGAACCTGTATACCAATTTCCAGCTTGCCGGCAATTTTTTCATCCAAAAATCTTAATTTGACTGGGCTATACGAGGAAACGTTGCTGATTGCGAGCCTGCTTGCGCGTCTACGATGTAATTTACGGCGGTGCAAATGAGAAGGGACAAAAGCATTGGCGGTGAAATGACTTCGTTAAACAAATTTCATTCTTGTTCACGTCTTCGCGGTGTGTTTCGGTTTTCTAATTGTCTCCCATTTTACCTTCTTCTAAAACCATTCAAGGTTGTAATTTTATAATTTAGTTCGACTTTTCCAATTAATTTGAGATCTTTACCGAAAGCAAACTCTCTTCTGGTCGGTTCTTTATATACTTAATGTCTAGATATCAACGATTAGAGGTAATCTAACGTAAAAACATCGTAACTGAGATAATTTATTTTTGTCTCTCAATTATTAGATTCGAAGACTTCCTTATCTTATACAAATAAGAATATAAAATTTTAACTAAAAACTATAATAGTTAAATTTAAATTATTTTTAAATTGTTAATTTATGAAAGATTGAAGCAATGATAACAGCAAGAATCTTGAATATTAGAAGATTAATTTCTTTTATTAAACATTTTTAGGTATTGATCACAGCTAGATGTAAATGCAATTAGTTAAAGACGTCTCATTGAGTTCCAAGACAAATGCAAAGTTGTAAAATTTTTTAAATTAATTATTTAATAAAACATGATAAATACGAACATAAAATTATAGTTTCCTGATTTTATCTTTTAAACGATCGTTCAAAACAGGTATAAAGTTTTCGCGTTATTAATTAATTAAGTCAAATTCCTGCATTAATAATATAATCGTTTATGTGTCAAACGATTAAAAATAAAATGTTACTTTAAACATGTTGATAATATTATTTAACATTAAATTTTAACAGAATATACGTGACAATTTTATGTAAAGTAATTTATAAAATGTTAATCTTTACTGAAATAAAGTTTAAAATCGTTCGTTTTCCAAGGCGTAATATATTTATAGAATTTATTCGATAATTGTTATCTTTATATCAAACAGAAAATAATATTCGTTTCAATTAACAAATTAATTGATAGACAGCGATCAAGAAAAACAATTATACATGAAATCCTATAGATTATATTGAGACAGACAGCTCTTAATTACTAATAAATTACTTTTATACATAGGTATAAGCAAAGTCTTAATGTCTTAAGAAGTTTAATATTTTCATGCGGTAAAATACTCGACCGTTTATTTCTCCGAGAAATTATTTTTTACATCTTTAGCAAACATTCAATTAATCCAGAATGATCCAGAATAATATAATTTTTCACACGTGAATTTTTCCACGTGTGGACATCCAACAGAGCTTCCTTATCTCTCCAATATAATTTTTGTACTTTTAATTTTTTATTTATATTTCTATTGCGAATTCTATCACGCCTGACCAGATTCAATATATGCAGCACGCTAAACACTCAACACCTCTACCGAGATTGAATGGGCATTGTATCGAACATACCAGAATTCAGTGAGACGTTCCACTGGCCCCAGAAGAGTCTCGTGAATGTAGAACATTAGTGCGACCTGTGGTAGTGATCGCCTTGTAATTCCGCGTAATTCCATTAAAGCACGGTCTTTTATTGGAATTTTTGACTCTTTCAACTTCATTACTAACCGTACGTTAAAAGAGAGTAAAGTAAATGTTCTCCTCCATTGTTATCCTATCGCGCGAAAACCGTTACAAAAGTTTTCCTTTCCGTTATATTGTTTCATTCCAATAAAGATCAACGTAAAATCGTACTCCGTAAGCGAATAAAGAAAGATAAGACAACATACAGACAGATTGAAAAATCGTCAATTTTATTCTTTTGAACTTTTAAACTTTTAAGCTATAGTTAAAAGAGAGATGTATAAAAGAATTAAACTTCTTTTAACTTTATCGTTTTCACAGGACAAGTTAAATTGCAATGATATATAGAGAATAATATATAGAAATTTAAATTTAAATTTCAAAGTTTTTAATTTTTCTGAATTCAAATATATCATAATAATTAATATTAATTACTGTAAATATTGAAATTATAAAATTTATGTCATATTTTATAAAATACTGTAAAATAATATTATAAAAAATTGATTATTGTGACAATTTAATATCTCACTAGAACTTATATATTTGAATCATGAAATCTCTTATGTCAGAAATGTGCTTCAATTTTCTTCTACTTTTTTATAGTAATGCGTCTTGTTCACGTGTAACTCAATGGAAGAAGAAGCTTTTCGTCGACAATGGCGCTTTAGAAATAGCGTGTTTCACGTCTTTGATTTGATCCGCGAGTACCTGCCGAAAAGTGCCCTCAGAGAATGTTACGGAAGGTAGCCACTCAAGCAAAGATATCGTTTTACTCGAGCAGAAGAGCTAGCTCGAAATAATGTGCCGGCTATCTCTGGAAGCCGGGTGAAAAAGCGAATTCACACCGGATAAAGGAGTGTAACGCAAAGGAATACAAACAAGTTCGAATATCGGATAAAGAGTGATCGATCGCACGTGGCTATACTCGCTCACGATTAAATGCGAATTGATAGCGCGGAACAATAAATTTTTCAGAGTAACAAGAAACAATCAAGATTTAAATTCACAAAAGTGTCTAATAAGATTATATTTTTAAGTATTATACAATCAAATAACTGGCACCTACAATTAAAAATACTAGTAACATAAAATTATTTTATTATTATTGCTATTAGTTAATTTATTAGCATATTACCGAGCATATTACTATAGCAAGATTTTTATTTATTATTTTTAAAATAACACTAACAAAAGCATATAATTTGTAAGAATTAAAGTACTAACAAAATGTTAAAACAGCACTTGCAGACAAAAAGTAACAGTAAGGAAAACATCTAATTTGCAAGAATTAAAGTACTTCGAAAACAGCACTTGCAGACAAAAAGTAACAATAAGGAAAACATCTACAGACAGTATTGAAACTAATATTGTAACTATAATGTAACTGATTCTATAATCAGTACCACTATTGGTACTATAGATTGACTGTTCTCTTTTCTTGTATCTGTTGTTGAAATATGGTTGATATTTCCAATTAACAAACAAGTCGATAAAACCATTATATTTATTGAAAACTGTAGAAAATATTAGATGTCAGATTCGCGATTATGCCTTCATTTGAATGTCAAGAAATGAATAAAAGAATATACGAGTGTTTGCAAAAAGTTTTTTATAAAATATATAATTTAATTTTTTTTTTTAAATTTTTTCTGACAAATTACTTAAAAAAAAAGCAGTATTTTTTTATTCAACGTGTAGACTAATATATCAGAGAAAAGGCAAAGATGATCTGAATAATTTGTCTAATTTAAATATTGATTTACGTAATTCTTTAATTAAACCCAGGGGAATAGAATTTATAAAGGGAAAGAACGTCTGTTTAGTTATCCACCTCCCATTGGTAATTGGATTCAACTTACTCCTCCTTTAACCTTGTTTAGTCAGACATTTAAAAGCAAATTATAAAAATAAATGTAATTGTAATACAATACATTTCAAGAATATAAAGACATACTTAATTGTAATATTTCTTTGGTAAATTTCATATTGAAGATTTTAAAATTGCTTTTTATAAACGGTGATAATTTCTTTTTCTTCAATTTATGTGCTCGTTTGTATTTCAAGATTATTGTCATAAAATGTATGATCGATCGAATGTTTAAAACCCTCCAATTTTTTCAAGAAGGACTTCTAATTAATTTCAAATTCCAATCTTATACTTTAGTTCGCTCGTTCTTTTAGGTCTGCTCCAGATGGACAGAAGACAGAAGTGACAAAGGAAAGTTGCGCCTTTATTTCGGCGATATTCGAGATTGGGAAATTGAGATATCTACCCGTGTATGTAATCCTTCGATACACTCGAGTCGATTCCATCCTGACTCTGCTTCGTCAGGACGCGGCAGGACTCCGAGTGTTTCATTTCTGAAGTAAATCGTGCCATTTTTTTAAATTTCTTGGATATTCGTGGAAACGGCAAGCGGACTCCAATCTCATCCCAGAATAGAAAATCCCATTTCTAGTCACTCGCATGTCAACGATCATTCGAAATATTAAAAATATTTTATTACAATGCTTGGGATCATCTTACAAAAAAATATATATAAGGTTTAATTATTTGTTCTTTATATATTGCATTCAAAATTGTGTTAATGTATATTAAGTAATATATATATATATATATATATATATATATATTGAAATAAAAATTAAAAGAAATTTTTCTGAGTAAAACTTCTTTTACAGAGGATAAAACTTATTTTATACGTACAATAAACAAGTTACAATTGTGTATCAATTTGTGTAAATTCTATATCTTTAGAATAAAATTACTTTTTAATGATAAATTATACTTAGGTAATTTTTAATATTTCACAAATTCAGTCTCTTAAAATGCATGAGGGAAATTATAAATAAATAAAGTATCGATATTAAAAGTCTATCAATAGAGCTTTCAAGTTAATTAGATGAGTGAAATAAATGCATTAGGGTATGTGAAAAGTAGATAAATCCATTAGAGAGCGAAATCTGAAGTTTCCTGATAAACGGCTGAAGCGGATAGAAACGGAAAGTTAAAGGGTGGGAATCGCGTAGCTCTCTTGAAATCGAACAATTTGTCACCGTCATGGTAGCTCGATGAAGTTTCTTTGGAAGGCGCATAATTCCTCATGCTATCGTATGTCCCAGAAAATCTGATGGCGATTATCGTGAAAGTTATCGAAGGGATCAGGGGCAAAAAGATAAGAATCTCCGGCAATTTTTCAAAATTGACACTGCCACCTCGAGAGATCTACGTAATTTCTTATGCTCAATTTATTGATTTTTTTATTTTGTACGTAATATTATATATACTTCTTATTTTCGCATAGACTCGAGAAGACGTAAAATGTGAAAGGAAATACGAGAAGAAAGAAAGTATGTGACGCGTGTTTAGTGTATTGAGGGGAGGAAACCTACCTGCTACTGGGGCAGAAAGAATACGTCGGATTTACGTTACGTGTAACACAATTAAGATTAAATTACACGAAAGTCATATCGCGGGCGTCGAATTCTTCAGGTTCTATAAAACGTGCAGCCGTAATTTTTGCAAAAAATCAAGAGGATTTCTACAACGTTTTTATTTGTTATTCAAGATTCGATTGACTCGATGCATTTGTAAATATGCACGCGGTTTAGGTCAACGTGGCAATAGAACGGATGCATAGAGCCGACTTTATGCAGATTTTGTAAAATCCAATAAGTCGCGCGTTATGGAACTTATTGGATTATAGAAGCAATAAAAATTCATGTTACCTTACGACTCTCTTTCAAAGTTTCCGTATAAAAAGTTTGTTTTTAAATTCGTTAAGAGATATATGTTTTGTAGCAATACAGATCTGGAGCAATGTCTCGATTGGGATGCGCAATAAATGACTCTTACGTAACATTAAGCCGCACCGAGAGTATTTCCACGATCCTAATACTTCCTTCCAAGTAGAATGTGCGCATATATACCGCGTTAGGGGAATATCTCAAGCTAATTATCTGGAATTTACGCGATAACAACAGCGCATTTGACATGTAAAATGCAAAGTACAACGATGCAAGTACAACGCGCCATCAGTCCACGAATGCGACTCGAGTGAATGGAGTAAAGTTAAATGAGCGTAAAAGCGATTACGCGAAAATACCGGGGGAAATCGATGGGTGACGCGAGATGGTGAAAGATATTAGATTGCTAGAAGTGCATGAGGCCACCATAACGGGATCCGATCATTTTATTCGCTGTTGTGGAAAAATACGGGAAATTCTATAGCCCGCGAGACAAAAGGCACGCTCTTCTCATCGACCTTCCCGCACGTCGCGTTCCAATCCATCGGCGAAAATTAATCTGCGGTACGAATCGCGCGCTGCTGGTATTTCTATATAGGGATCACGATTGGCTGCCAGCTGTTTGCGGAAGGAACGTCCGATAAAATAATGTATCGCCCTCGTACTACGGTATACGAGCTGTTTATTTTAAGAGCCGCGTAAATCAATCTTGGAAAGCACAGTGACCTTACGATTTAGTATCCTCGCTGCGAATTTAGCGCTCGGAGTGGCTGTCTTAATCGCCTGTAAATATGAGACGAGATTTAAATAGCTGCAATGTTTCAGCGCGCTGGAGGAGTACTAATAAATTTAAATGAGATATACTATTAAGAATTAACGCGCTTTGTGCGTGTATTTTCACGAAATTTTGCGATTTATATATTCTATAATTTTCTATATTATCTTTTTGATAATGAATCGAGATAATCAACTTATGCGAACGCGCATGCAAGTAATAATAAACTTGAAAATTTTTAACGCTCGAGTTGCGGAACATCGACGCCCTTCGACATCGACGCCGCAGACAGGGCGAAAAAAGGGCTCGGAAAATCGATATGACATTATTCCCGATGTGTTCTACCTCCATCTTTTACATCACGTCCCTCGCGCGCACGTCTCGTATCTCTTTCTCTCTCTCTTTTATTTTGCACTCAGCAGCTCTTCCTCCCTCTTAACTTTCATCCGTATCTCTTTTCTGTTTTACCTTTTTTCTTTATGCTTCTCTGCGGCCTTCGCCCTCCGGTAACCAACCCTTCCAGATATTAAACTTGATCCAAAAAGAGCCGCGAGTGCGGCTTTCATCTCTTTCGTAAGAAGTCGACCGCAATTCGATAACGTCTTCGGTAATTCAGGATAGGTATATTTCGCGATCGTGAAATCCGACATTCCGCGACGACTGCGAAAATGTTATACGACGAAGAATAATCACATGACATTCAACCCCTTTCGCTTCCAATTATCCGTCCCGCAACTCTAATGAGAAACATGCCCATTATATCTATTCTGTTTGCAAAAATTGCTCCGGTCTACAATTTGCGACTCCTATTCAGGTTTGCATGTAATTATATATTAATTTAAAATTAATTTAACTTTTCTCGTTCAAAATACTTAAAAATCGACATTTCTCCGTTTCATGAATTCATTAATTTCAGTTTCTGAATTTTTGATCGCGAGTAGCAGACTTTAGTTTTTGATTGAAGAAAAAAAAAACATGAGATTGAGTGCCGGTCAAAGCTGGTTGACCCAAAAAGAAAAGGGGAAGCCAATTTAATTAATTTTTAATTAAAGCATCATGCGCTAGACATAGAGACGTCATAAAAAAAATGAGAACGCGTTTTTAATTCTCGTCACTGATGACCATTGACTTGTTTACGAGATTTATATAATAATCCCGCGTAAATTAGAGATATCGTCAAAAGCTGTCTCACAAACGTCCTCCATCAGATATCCTCTATCAGTTCCGAGAACATAGGATATTAAAAACTGTTGTTAAATTGTATAAGTATATATATAAATCAACTTCAATCTTCAAACAAAAATAATTTAGTTAATTAAAAAAATTTTTTATAGACAATTGATTGAAATATGTTAACTTTATTTATGTCAGATATATATGACATAAAAACAGTTATCGTGTGCAAAACTTGCGTTTATAATTGACGCGTCTTTAATAGGTGCTAACTCCCTATTAAAACGCGGTACATTTAAGAGGACACTTGCGAAAAATACTTGCAAAGAATACTTGCGAAAAAGCTAGGAAGCGCCAGCACGGCTCGGTAAAAAAATTGGTTAATTAAGTGCATATTAGAATATCATATGGATGCTTACAAACTCAAGCGGTTTGTAACACGTTAAAAGCGTATACCATTATTTTGTACGAATAAAACAACACTTTCGCATTTTGCACAAATCTCAAAATAGCGAAATATTAATTCCTAGCAATTTGATTTTAATATAAAGCAGCACTTGAGATCATATTTTAAAGCGTTTAATTTAGCAAAATGTTTTTTATAAAATTGGGTTTCAAATAATATGAGACATAGGTATTTAATTTTACAAACACGCGTTAAAAATTAAACTTATTATTTTTGTAACTACTTTTTTTCTCGCTTCAATTCAGTTTATTTGATATAAGCTTTATATTTTAATGCTTCAACTTTAATTGTTATATAGATAAATATGTAAAATATGTGTAAAATATAAATATGTATGTGATACAACTTTTCAACTAACAATAAGTACAATACCGCCGATTTTTTAATACGCGTTTATATGCATTGTGATATTCGATATTCGTATAACTTGATAGAAATACAACTTTTTATCAATTTCAAAATGTAAATAAAATAAAACATTTCTTTCTATTTCTTGCAACATAAAACGCAAATTGTGCTTTATAAAACGTTACGTATACCGGAATATCGTGCATAGAAAATCGTGGATGTAACTGTTGGGCGCCATACACGAGAAGGGCTGAACATCTGTCGATTGAACTTTCCATCGCTCTAATATCGCGAACTTTCTCTCGAAAGGGAGTGGAATGCCCTTTCCCGAGTAAGTTCTTCGAAATTCCAGTCCAAAGGGCTTTCTAGAAATGGTTTCCGAGAGTCCAATAGAGAGCGGCAGCCAGCTTAATGTAGATTTCTGAGATCACGACAAATCGAAGAAGCTCTGATCTTACGATCCTTTGCTGTCGTCGATACTAATTTCGTCGTTCAAAAAACAATTTTAAATTAAATAAACGTGCAGTATTTATAATTTATATTGATTATTCACGTTTAGATGTGTAACGATTATAATTAAATATCATCAAATTTATTTTATAATATCTTTTGCAAATTGTGTATAAAAAAATACTTCTACAAATATTTTAATATTTCTGAAATATTTCAAAAATATTATTAAATTTTTTAAAGTATTTAGTACAAGAACGTTCGGACGCGGCGCATAAGTCGAGAATCTAAAACATTCTAAGAGTCCAAAGGGATATCTTTCGTCCATTAAAGTTATACTATATTACCTATATATGATGCTGAGAAGTAACAAAATCCAAATATTATTTCAATTTGTCTCTCCATTCTTTTTTATATATATATTTTTTTACATTTATACATTTTTTGCGGAAGTTCTTAGTAATGCGCAAGCATCGTATTTATGTCGCTTGATAAACTTTTCTCTCGTGAGTCAAGTTGCGAAGAAAATTTATGTACACTTTATGAAGACTGGTGCTTAATGGGTTAAAAGAAAAGTTGCGAAAGTCGCGACTGAGATATAAAGTGAAGAGGACAAAATATAAGCCGCGAGAAACCGAAAGAAGCCGCGACTAGCGTCAGTTTGTTTAAGAATCATCGCCATGAAGACGAGGGATAATGTCAAAGACGACATTCTATACCTTCAGAGGGTTGTCGTCTGATAGCCGAGCTCCTGCTATTTTCCAATGTAGAAAACCGGGATGTGCAGACAGAAAGTAAACATTCGTTCCCTCACGCACTTCTTCCTTACTACCCCTCTTCGAAAAAATCAAGTTTAACCTCGGATTTAAATAAAGCTGAAAGAAGAGCAGAGTTTTCTAGCATCTATTCGGATATAAGTTCAAGCTGCATAAATAAAAATTATTCATATTGTATAAATGAGACTTACTAATAGAAGAAATTAGTGCAACAATTGTAAATCTGTATATATAAGTACCGTCGTCTGTATGTCTGACCGCGAACTACTCATTCGTTAGTGGACCGAATTTTTACGAAAAGTATACGAAGTAGGGGTAGAATTTCCCGGGGAGTGCCATAAAGTGTATAATTTTTCGTTACCGATCGTTTTGGAAACCGGTGCCAAAATCTTTCTAATTTTTTGATGATTTCGAAAAGAGAAAATAAAATGGAAGAAAATGAAAGAGAGTTAATAATGACGGGTCAACGGAGGGTAAAAACGCGCGAAGCGCGAGCAAAAATAAAATTTAAAAACTTTAATATAAGGGATTATATATTATATACATTTTTGAAATATATAATGTATATATATATATACATTTTTGAAATATTTGACAATATACTAATCTGCATCTATAATATTATCTATTATTTTTTATTTTTTAAAGAAGAATTCGAAGAGATGTAGGTTAGAATTTGAGGAAAAAGAATGTCAAAGGTGCTCTTAATTAATGAGTGAGTTTGGGGAGAGAGAAATAGATTTAGAGCCCGCGCGAAGCGCGGGCGAAAAATCTAGTAATTAAATATTTTTGTAAAATTGAATTCTTATATATATATATCTATAATTACTAATTACTTTTTACAATTTTATTTGAAGTCGAGTTTAAATACAAATACTTTGTGAAATTGCAATTAAAATCAAATTAAAATATAAATTTTTTTTTGAAATTATAACTGAAGTCTAGATTAAATACAAATACTTTATAGAATTGTAATTGATGTCGAGAATAAATACAATTACTTTTTAGAATCGTAATTGAAATCGAGATGAAGTATAAATATTTTTCAGATTTGTAATTAAAGTCAAAGTGTAATCACATTAGCAAATGTATTTGTGTTCAGTTTAATTGCAAATACTTTTTAAAATTGTAATTAAACTCAAATTTTTCTCATTACAATTCCAAAGGTAATTATTACTTGCATTTTTTATAATTACAAATTTCACAACCCTGTTTTGTGAATGCGCAAATTAACAATATCTATTAAAACTTCTCTTCAAATTTAAGAAGAATTCAAGAACGGTCATCGTTTATTTATTAAATTAACTTGCTACGTGTACTTCCAGTATATCTAATGTCGAACTGTACGTCCCGGCTAGTCTTTTGTACTTATAATTAGAATTACCACGCAAAATCATAAAGATGTTATTTGTAACCAGATTAAAAATCTATTAATAAATAACATTATGGCCACTGGACTGAAAACTTTACAAGTAAACCTATTTAAACTAGAAAGTTCCTCGTATGATTGGATACTCTTTTAATAAAAAAAAGAGCAACATGGAAAAGACTTTTCCCAAAAGAGCACTTTACAGTCGTTACACATACATTGATAATCGATAGCTACCCTCGAGTCTCGAAGCTTCATCTAAAACTCATTACCCGCCAATTTCCCATTCGTTTGCGCTATCCGCTGCTTCCGTGAGACGAAAGTTACAGCGGCTTTACGCCGCTGCAGATCGGAAATTATTAAAACATCAAATTCACATAAAGCTATTCATATATCTTTCGTCCGTCTAACCCCGTTTCTCAGTACCCTTTTTTCCTTCGTCCACAAAGCCCGGCACGACTCCTAATGGATTCCGCTAGTTCTCGAGCAGTACTTATTCGCCATTAAATCCTGATGTGCGATGGAATCTTAGTTCTCTTTGCAAAGTGCATGGAGTAACTCGAATAGAGAAGTGAGCAAAGCGGTCCGTTGAAATTCGCAATGGTAATCACCCTGTTGCACCCCGATGAAGATACAAATATTCATTTTTATCGGAATGATATTACCGAATGTATTTCGTAACGCCTGTAAAATCAATACTTGTTACATCGTAAAATAATTCGTGGAGGAGTAATGAGCGTCAGTGATAAATTTTACAAAGCATTTGTAATTTCTTGAAATTAAAGGGATAATAATGTGATTTGGAAATAAATGATTGTACGATAACAAACATAACAAATATAAAATAAGTATAAACCTGTCGAGAAATATTCCCGATTTCTTACGATCGCAATTTATTGTGTCCTTATTGTTTACACGGGGACATAAAAATTGGGCTGTCCGTTGTCTTCTCGGACCTAACAAGATTTTCGGATCCGCGAATGAAACTTCTTCTCGCAACGCTGAATAGGCAATTCGCTTCGTTGCGATATGAGGCCGTCAAGCCGACACATCGATCATAGCCGAGGGTCACTTTACGACTTCGAGCAATTCTCGTTTGGTGCGCGCAAGCCGACTGCGAATCTCCATTTCCGCTTCCGATAGGAAGTAAACCACTAGCATGAGAAAGCTTTTCGCGAGATCGCGCAATCTATAATCATTCTCGATGGTTTATGATTTCAGCTATTTCGTATTATGCACTCTCTTTGATTAAATCACGTTCCTCTATCTCACGTCGCCTCGCAGGACAGTGAAATATTAGGTGAATTAATAAAATAAAAGAGAATGATGATGCCACAGATGAAAAAAATGCTCTATTTTGACATAATTTGATGCAAAAAGGAAAAATGTGTATAAATGCAAAGTGTTTTATATCAGCGTATTATAACGAAGATGGAATTAATGTATTTTTCTGGTAAAAACACTTCGTATGAATATTCCTTTCTCCGATTCTATTATACCACCGAAATCGTATGAACCATCAATAATTTATACAATCCGAAAATTCAATTGAGACTGCATGAGCATTAGTCGTATTGTATAGGGTCTGACATTCTAATCTACAGACGTGACGCAAGATTGGACCGTTCGGGGCGATTTGTCACGTGTGCCCAACATCGTAGTCGTTATTGTCAAGCGGTCCTGTGCCCGCAATTCCACATAGCCGAATGAGTAAGCACGATACTCTCGCGCTCCTTGCTCGCGTTGTCTGCTGGGATCGTCGAGAAACCTACGCCGGGAACGTATACACGGAAAACCAATTAGGATGGGCACACCACGAAACTTACAGTCAAGTGTTCTCCCAACAACCACCCCCGATACGAGCCGCACGATGCAATTTCTGCGAGTAATTTAAATCCCTTCCGGGCAATTCTTTCGCCGAGCATCGTCGGGCGCAGCACAATCGACGTGATTAGATCAATGTGTCAACATGGACTCTACAATGTTTCCTGGAGGGCAAAGTGTGTTGAACTAATTGTTTGCTAATCATTCCTAGTTTAATTTTAAGCCATATTTTTCGTACACGCTTGTACGACGTGTCTCTACAATATGCATATCTAGAAAAAAGCGCTAATAAAGTATTACTTAATATTTGTAGAAAATTGACGTAGAAAAATCAATAAAATACGAAGCTAAACCGGCGTGTCGATGAAATAAGGAATGTCGAGCCGTTCTCTCAGCGGATTGAATAAGAAATTGCCTCGTCCACCTTCGACCCCCTTCATTTCGTACTACCTTCCATGCTTGTCGCGCGTCGTTGACTCTCACTCCCACGTTTCCTCCTGGTTTCCTCGTCCAATTCTTATTGATTTTCCTGACAACGTGCTTATGATCCATAACGCGTTAAAGTGCAATAATATTCCATCTTTGATATCATTTCTGTAAGAACTCCGTGGATACAAAAACACTGAACAATCTGGAGATGTCTCCTAATGACGATAATCTCTTCAACTCATCCTAAAAAAACAAGAGCTGGGCGACTTTCAATGTACTTTATCAAGCGACCCAAATCCGAGTACATAAAATATAAATTACCTTGTGAACTGATTGAAAGCTGTTGCTTATATTTAGGAGCATACCTAACAAGTGCATCAACAATATGGATTATTATGCACTTGGTCAGTTTTAATGTCATGTCATGTATACTGTATTTATCGATCAACACAGTCTTACCATTTTGTATTATTAATATCAATTCCTGTTGATAACTCATCAATATTACATTATTAACTCGACTCTAAATCTCATAAAGTAGTTTCGCCACTAATATATTAGAGTGATTGCGATACTCGAAAAGAGAGGGTTGTTCTGTCTCTCTAAAGCTATCGAAGCATCAGGAGTGAGTTATGTCACTCTAATTTGAGTAAATGTCGGCACTCCTAACGTAGGAGTGTATTTTTCACTCAAATTTTTAGAGTGGCTACTCTATCGGAGTGATACGATCTCACTTTAAAGTTAGAGTATGGCTCTAACAAAGTGAAGTTTTCTACTCAAAATTGTAGAGTGACATAACTCATTCCTATGGACATTGATCTGCTGCACTCGAAAAGAGTGCCCTTTCACTTGAGTGGAGCGCGATTTTATTCTTTCTTAGAGTGGCAAATCACTCGAAATGCACAGGCTCAATTTTCACTTTTCGTTTCACTTGCATTTCACTCGTTTTGAGTGATATGTCACTCCTCGACTTTTAGAAAGAAGGCATTAAGGATTATTTTAAACCGTTAACTTAGCTGTAAGTAGCTGTACTGGAATAATCGCATGCTTTTGATTAAGATATCTCAAGAACAAAAGCTCTAATAAAAAATGTAATAAAATTTTTTATGTATAACGTTAACGCGAGCTTTCGATTGCGACTAGTCCAAAAAAGATTGGTGCAGTCAATCCTGTGATCTCAAAATCTCAACCATGAAAAGTGACCTTTTTTTCGCTGGCGTTTTCAAATTCAGATTCACTTGTGTGTACATTCGCACGCACACACGCAAAGCGATTTTGTCCCTGGAGACACGTTCGCAGCGCAGGACTATCGAACTATGTTTGCACCGTTCATATATAACGTTGGCACGCACACAAATTCATCTCTCGTGGCGACCGTGGCGTACTGCTGTTGTAATATAAGGGCATATCCGGACAAAGTTGCATAACTGCATAACCATTTGCATAAAGAAAATTATTCAATTGCATTGCTATCAAATGAACGCGCGTAAAATAAGATTGGATAATTTTCTTTATGCATATGATTTGCAGGTCTGCAAGTTTGTCTGGATTGATTCCAAGACGTTGCAGCATCTTCTCGAGTTAACTTGTTAATATTAGATAGACAATTGTTGAGAACGATTGCAAATTTAATGATAATCCTGCGGGGCGATAGTAAAAGAGATCTGAAAATGTCGCGGATAAAACAAATGAGTTAATCGTTTTTTAACCAAATGGCAAATTTTTTAAAACAAATTGGTTTATAAACGAAAGAATTGCTGCGCGTTATGCACATCACAAAAAAATGGTTTAAAATCATCCTTAGGCTGGCGTCCCATAAAGCGGATTACGCAAAAGCGCAACAAGCGTATCACCAGGACCGTTTCGACAAAATTTTTGAAAGAGTTTTATCAGAATGATCCCGTGATTGGTGATACGTTCGTTCCGCTTCCGCGTAATCTACTTTATGGAATTAGTGTTTTAATAATCTAATGTTGTTGTGTTATTAGTAGGAATTGATATTATTAATATAAAATGGTAAGAATGTGTTAATAAATGCTGTGTATATGACATAACATTAAATTTAATTATCAAGTGCATGATAATTTATATTGCTGTTGCACTTCGACACTTTATCAATCAATTAATTATTATGATTGATGACTGTATTTAAACTACAGTCACTATGACTGTATATTAGGCCCAGTTTCACAAGTGTCGGTTAACTTTTAATCTTAGATTAACTCACTCTTTGTCTCTTTCTAAGGGGGACATTAGAAAGAGACGAAGAGTGACTTAATATAAGTTTGCAAGTTAACCGACACTTGTGAAACTGGGCCTTAAAAAGCTACAAGATTATATATATATATACTTATAAATATTATTTATTAAAATTGTTTTTATTTAATGTATGGAGAAATTATATTAAAGAAGGTTCAGTTCTGTAAAAATGCACAGAGTAGCAAATAATGCAAATGCAAAAGTTCAAGTTGGTTTATCGATGTGGTTCAAAATTTTATAATTTTAAAAATATATTATATTTTTAAAATATTATATTTTTAAAATATAAAATTATAATTTTAAGATTTTTGTTTTGGAATTATATGAGAAATAAAATCATATTTATGTATAAAATAATGTATAAAAAATAATATAAAAAATTGTTTTGTAATAAATAAATAAATCACGTCTATATATCTATTTATAAAAATAATTAGATTTATCTGTAATAAATAAATTGTAAAGAAGCATCGCAGATGCGTTGCAATTGCTAAAGCATTGTCAAAGCTAATTCATCTGAATAGAGTGATTAAAACTGTAATTTTTTGTTTAGAATATGCTAGTAATTTTAAAGATTGCTGTAGAATTTACGATAGATGTACTTACCCATGCCGTTCGCTCAAATAAAATCGTTGAGGATTTAAAATTTAAATTTTATACATTACAATTTTTTAAAAATTTACAAAAAATAATGAGATCGCTAAAAAGATTTAACAAAATATATATACACCAAGTAGGGGAGACCGGAGCGAAGTCATCATCAAGCGTCATATCGAGATAAGTGATTCTGAAGAGTAATACACGCTGAACACGAATCCAGTAAAATTTTTTTATTTTCGTTGATTTCTAATATTTCATGAGCGATCAAACTTAAAATCTGTATCCAGGACAAAGTCGTCATCAAGCTATATCATGAAGGCTTCGGGCGAAAATCAAAGTCAAAGAAGCAGCAGTGGTCGGATTCCGGCGAGGACTTGGATAATATGTGCTGCGTGTGCCCAGAGATGATAGAATAGAGCTGACGAGAAACAGTGCATTTCGTGCGAGCGTAGGGCACATAAATGTGTGCGCTTTTCTTGTAATTATTTTCCGCCATCATGTTTTTAATTAATGTTTCCATTTTTCTATTAAAAAATAATTAATAAAATGTATCATTCTATCAACCTATCATTTTTTATGATCGGAATTATCGGATGAATTTTCATTTAAAATTCAGTCCGAGAATGGAGTAACGACTCCGCCCGGCAATTTTGACATTTCAATTTTTGTACCTTTGTCGTTTTCACTCTATACCAGTTGAACAAAGCGATGTGGACCAAACACGTTCTAATAAATTTTGTAGCCAAGGGTTCACTCTTTACTACGGTATACCACATTTTACTAAAATTATTTGTTTTGTTGTTAAAAATCGCCACCGAAAAAATAGTGACGACTTTGCCCCGGTCTTCCCTACATAAAATATATTTAAAAGTGTGTGATAAAATAATAAAATCGCAATTTACGAGTAGGATATACTTTAAAATATTATAAAAACATACATAATATTTCTATTGTGTCAAATTTTATATTATTAATATTATTGCAGATTTAATATCAAGGATATTTAAAATAAAAAATTTGCAAATTATTACCAAAATAAAAAAGAAGTAATATACTTATAGAAATGTATTTATCACACAAAATGCGACCAGAACACGCCAAGTTTTTATACTTTTGATTTTAGATCCGTTTTAATAGAATTATTAATTAAACACATGTAGTATCAGTAGTTAAAAAATGTTAATTTTGAGATTTAAATTTGTTTCAGTAGTACTTAACTAATTAAATTAATTTTATATCTATTTTTAAACTGTTAAGTTTTTATTTAATGATGCATACACTTTTAAATATCTTTTATGTACTTGACGTATACTTAAAAAAGAAGATTTCTTTAATGATCAAAACGATAGTGAGATTTTATTTTAAGCAAAACGAGCTTCTTTTTAAGCTAAATAAATCAATGATATCAAAGTTACTACAAAATAATTAAAATTATTTAACAAAATAAGAAAAAAATAAAAAACGTTATGTAATATAATGTTAAAAATTATACTGACAAATGATTTTAAATTAATAATTTCTTAAATGGTAATTACTTAAGAAATATATCTCAGAATATATATCACTTTTTTATGTGATTAATGTAACCATCAAAATGTATAACAGAGTGTGACTTGCAAAATATAACTATATATGCAGAAAAAATAAGTTCCGAATTTACTTTTTCACTTTCAGCTATGTGCTGAAAATAATAGATTCTTGTATTTAAATAATCTATCTCCAGATGCAACGTGTTCTGCTACGCCGGAGTATTGTAAATCATCTTGGCCATTCCACGAAGATGCGAAAGATGGAAGAAGCTGCGAGAGAAGATGACGTGGGAGACATTATCATCTTTATCGCGCAGGAGCGCGTCCGGGCGCGAGAAAATCCGACGGCTTCCTTAACAGAAATGCGGAGCGGTGAGACTTTATCGACGTCCCCGGAATTGAAAACTCGAGGATAGGCGAGCGAGCGAGCGACTTCTCTCCGTGGAAATGTCCTCGCACCTTTTTTCCAAGCGAATTACTTTGCGTCACGGCTAAACGAACGCGGTCATCGAACGTGAAAAATCCACGCGTCAGTTTTTCCACGATTCGCACGATTTGCGATGAGAGATATAGAAATACTCGGTAATACTGGTATTTCAATGAAATGCCTGGTGCTCAATTTAGAAATTCTTTGGTAAAACGGCGTAGTGTTATCGGAATATCATAGCGACACGCTTTACACAGATACACGATAATACGTGCAATAAAAAGATCAGCATTCTCATGTTAGGTAATCATATAACTATGCCTTCAATCCGTGTAATGTAATATAGAATTGTTAATAAAGTATTTAACAGAATTGTGTAACTAATGGCTGCATTTTGCATTTTCCTAAGACTCTCGCGTACTATGCACATATATCTCGGCAATATCGATAGAAATACAGTTTTATTTCAAACATGTCTCGAACTTGGACATTTTCAATTCACTCGTAAATGGAACAGCAAAATGTCTATGGGGTAATAGAGAATGACAATGGATACAGTTAAGATGCATAAATAACTGCAGAATACTCTGCAGTTTCTCGAAAGCCTAATTTTCTTGCCGCTGGAAAAACTGGATTTTCCAAAGAATTGCGGGAAGGAAACCACAGAGTCATACGAGAATACAGTGTGGCGGGACGCTTGTCGCATCCTCGACATTTGCATTCCGACCGCATACCGCAATATCCTCGTCGATATTCGCAACGTGAGAGTCGCTCGTGCGTTTCGTTGATTTGGCCGAATTGCACGGGGGGGTTGGCAAGGATAAACGAGGGGAGAAGGACGCGTCCCTGCGGAGGATTTGAGGATCGGGACGATCGGGTGCGCGCACACACACAAATATCAAGAATATGAAGGAGGCAAGAAAGAAGAAAGTTCCCAAAGCCTTTTAAAAATTGATACTCGACACGAATACACTACACGTTATATACGTACGTCATCGTAAGGCTGCGAGTTATGTCAGTATAATTGATCGACGCGACGCGGAACAGAGTTCGCATTCGTGTTTCAAGTGAATGGATTTCAATATCCCGGCGATATCATCTTGTCGATTGTTGCAGTTCATAATCAATATGACAGAGTTTAATGTTAATGATGTTAACCCTCGACCGATTGTGTGCGCGAGTACGCACACGTTTATATATATATAAACACGCGCGTTGATACATCAAACTAGTACATCTTTCGTGAAACGTTTCGATTTCACGTTTAATTTAAAAGCAAATGCGAACGTGATGTTTACCAATTTTGCTTCAATGTAAAAGCTATCAGAAAGAACTAACATTATTTTAGAAACTCATTTCTTTAGTAATTCAGCATTTAAAGAGTATGACGTAAACCGCTTGTTGGTAATTGATGAGGCCAAGGAAAATATAAAGTCGGATATTATAATTTCGCGTATTGCAGGAGATTATTTCACAGAGATACGAGGCGAATAACATTAAAATGAAAATGGACGTCCGAGTCGGGCAAAGAGAGAACTGCGGATAATATACGCACCACGATTTTCCCTCAGATAAACCGCGTATCTCCAAAAAGCACCTTTCAAGCGCTATGAAAAGCAGCGAAGAATTTATTTATAGATCGAGTGGCGAAAGTCCCCTTCCGCTCACATTAGTCTTCCTCCGTGTCATCATATGTACAGGCCGTTTATCATAAAGTGGCATAAGTTGACTTTCAAAGCTCAATAAATTCAAGTACGACACGAAAGTTCATACAATGTGCTCGTTTTATTAAAATTTTGAATACCTGACTTGCCCAATTTCCATACAAAACGGCATATAAATCGCGTTTGTCTATAGGATATCTTATTGTACGAGTAATATATGTAATATAGAACAATGAAAAAACGAGATTTTTTGTGACTAATTCACATTTAGTAAAAACAATATACACAAATAAAATTTTCGAAGGTTTGGAAGGTTAGGTTTGTGACTAATTCACATTTAGTGAAAACAATATACACAAATGAAATTTTCGAAGGTTAGTTTGTTACAATGTAACATAATAATTCGATTTGCTCGTCGCTTTCGTAAAATTTTCAGCGCGATATGGGAGTTGAACCATATACGAGCGCTATCGGCGATTCCATTCGAGATAAATCGAGCCTTTTGTTCCCCGTTTGGTCACTCGATGGACGAAATCTGAACGTTCGCGATAAAAGAGGAATGATCAACAGCGCAAATCAGGGATAAATTCAATCGCGAGTTAAATCGAGAATTGTCATTGGATCGTCGGGTGCGCGAAAGCAAATCGGGGATTAATGGATGCTATAAATGATATGAGCCGCTGAAGGATTATAACATCAGTTGAAACACTTGCGAAAAGTATTAACGACGCGATTCGAAGTCGTGCGGTTTTGCCTTTAATCGCCCATAATTACGCTACGTGAGCATCGCATTCAAATAAAACGTTTGTTTCATGTTTTTTGTGCCATTTATTTAAATTATATAAAAACTCTATATTTTAATCTTTTCTCTCCGATGATCATTCAATACAAGTTTTATAAATTTGTATTTAAATGTACAGATGTATTAAGATTATACTTATTTTAATTTGAAATAACGCAATAAATACTGAACGTGATAAATGCGGTGCGATTAGCTATATGTAACGATTCGATGATATATTATGGACCGCGATTAATGAAAGTTTCATTTCTTATTTAGGTACAGACCATGAAATTCAGATGCGGCCGAGCATTTCGTTCAAGCTTTGATGATGCAGTATCACACACATCTCTCTTTCACAAGTGTATTAAAATTTTTTCGTTCTCCAGAGCTCATTATTATTTTCTTGTCCTTTTATGCGATAAGCGGCTTTGGACTCCCAAAAATAATGTCGATATAATCCGAGAGTATCGCAAGGGTCGTGTCGGAGGATTAAGAGCTTTTATTGAAACGCGGCCACTTTGATATGCATTGCCTTGAAGCGGGCTAGATAGCCTAGCGGTTCCCGGAAACCTGAGACGAAATGCCATAATCGATATACCCGTGGCTCCATTTTGGCCGGACGTGCAACTACGAGTTATGCGTCCCATGTACCATGCGGCCTGTTTGCGGAGATGCGGTGCAGCCGCGCGCTGGTTACGCGCGCGCGTCCACCCTAAAACTACATCCGTGACGTCTAATCCGCGTATAATTGAAGCACGTCTTGTCGCCAAAAAACACGTCTCCTTGTTTGAGCGATCCAATATTTTAGTGCAATATAAATACACTACATACATTACTTAAATGTGTCGTACATGTTATATTTGCGTTTGCGTTAAAAGCTGTTTTCATAATAATGATATATTGATTGTGAGAACTTTAACGATCGTTTATTATTTTGTGAACTTGAAAGATAATATTGGAAGCTTTATGGAGTATATGTGATATCGATAAGTTTCATATAAATAAGTCACAGAGATATATAAATCGAAAGTTTTATGTCTCTCTCTCAATATTTATAAATTGTATGAACATTTTATTCTTGCTTAGAACTTCAATTCGTACTTAATCCGTCTGTTGTTAATAATCTTTGAACCTCACTTCTGACACTATTATAAAACGCAAACTTAATGTTAATCAAAGTCGGCAATCAAATAGGGCGGAGACCGGGGCTCGTTGGCACAATAGAGTTGGCAAAGCGTTTTGTTTATGTATTTAGCGAAAGAAATAATGGAAAAGTTATCACAAAATATCAGTTTTATAATATATAGGTGTTTTTTCCAAAGTTTTATTTAAATCAAACAAGTATTACACAATAGAAAAAGAGAAAAATCTAATTTAAAAGGTAGCAAGTTAATTTTTGAGCGTTTCAAAATATCGTAATATTAATGCTCTTCAGCTTAAGAAGTAAATCAAAGTAACGTATTATTAGTTAAAAGAAAAGTTTCTATTACTATACGACATGTCATTTTGAGGAACAACAGTAATTTATTGTAAGAAAATGACTGAAATCAAACGTATGTAGGGATGGGGTATGTTGCCGCGCGCGTGAGACCTGTGTAAGCAGGTGATTTGCTACCTACAATGCTGATAGAAGCTAAATATATATTTATATTCATATTTTTATATTGAAGAAAGCTGTTCTATAAAATAGTTTACAATTGTTCTTCTGCAACAGCATTTTGCTATTCGATTATTACAAAATAACTTAAAAAAATACAATCTTTATCAAGAAGTACATATCTGTTACTCGTTTTGTGTTTCTATTACGTTTTCATTAATTTACCATTTATTATACACACTTTTTTAGTGATATATCTGATGAAGCAACATTTTCAATCTCTAGCCTCATCTGAAGCTGTGTATCACTTGCATATTGCATTTGCAATATATGTATATATCAGCAGGACGATTATCGAGCTGGTAGATTTCCAACAAGCGCGAAATACATAACAAGCGAAAGATCAGCGTGGAATTTTATTATTGGTGACAACACGTTCAGGCAAATATTTAAAAAAATGTTATTTTATTGATATAGAATGTCTAAAACAAATTTATATAGAATGAATAAAACAAAATATGTTCTGTGAATATTTTGTTTATAAGAAAAGATTTTATTTTTCATTTTAATGGTTGCAATCGGAATAGTAAACAATAGGAGATCATATACAGAGTGACCCATTTTAAATGCATAGTGCAAATATCTCTTGAACAATACATTTTAAAGAAAAATGTTTCAGATAAAAGTTAGAGGATTTAAAGGGGGCTAATAGACGATCTTATTAGATTTTGGGCCCGGGGCCCGTGCTGAGCCCTACTGGGCTCAAGTCAAATTTTTTAAATAAAAATTTCCATTTTTTATTGTATCATAATTTTCTACCAATTAATTTGAACAACTTTTGTCTAAAACATTTTTTTATTTGCCTAATACTTTTTGAGATATTAAAAAAAAAGTTTTTTTTACGAAGTTTTCCTTATATTATATTTGAGGTAGGCATTTAAAATGTGTCACCCTGTATAGTTTAATTACATACATATACATATGTACATATATAATTTAGTTCAGTTTTGATTTGTCATCGGCAAAGGAAATAATATTGTCCTGAAATGAAGAAGGTTTCGACATGCTTATGGAGTCGGGTAAATGTCATCAAAACCACAGGACAACCAAAGCAAAACTGTACTGAATGGTTTTCGACAGCACATGTTTTCGTGCTAGTTTTTCTAACTTTCTGTTGACACCGACGTCATCCATATTGTCAACAGTTAGAAACTAGCGCGAAGATACTTTCAAGCATTTGTTAATTATTGCAGGCATTTACACATTCGAACATTTTTCTCGAGACCTGTAGGAGATAATTGAATTAAGTAGTAATAGTTATTTGTGTAACAAGTGAGGTAAGATGAAAATTCCCGGGTGCGGAGTTTACGCAAGAGCCGAAGGCGAGTGCGATAACCGCACCCGGGAATTTTCATCTTTACACACGGCTTACACTCCCTATTTTATGTTGCAAGTGCCTGGAAAGTGGTCTATCACGCACGCGTAGCGTGCGTAATAGGGCACTTTCCATGCACGTGTTGCATAAAAGTTGTTTCTTTTTCAAAGCTCTGTCTAACGATACCTTAATCCTACTCGACTCACAAGACTGTTTAAATCGAAGAAGAACTGTTTAATTCATCGAATTTCTCTTCTACTTCAATGGCACTATGCTAAAGATCGATCCACAGCCTTCGTCAAATCTGAGGCCTCTCTTCTGGTTTCTTAACAATAATTTTTTTAACGGGACAGGTTGTTAGCCTAGCGCCCAACCTCCAATCTGGAGGACCAGTCTTCAAATATAGAGGGCTCGTGGCAAAAGATACTCTCTCAGTGTGTCGCCGAGAGGTGGTGATCGAATAAAAACCGACGATTTTTTGTCGGATTTAAACTCGGATCTTCGGCTCATTAGAGCAGCGCACATCTTTCTGCGCCACTTTGATCCGACCCAGTTACATACCTCTACATCCGGTTTGTCCCAAAAAATAGAACCACTAACAATAATTACTTTGAGTGCCCGTCAGTAATGAAAATTTATTTCCTAATTCTTGTAATATCACTTTTTTTAGAAAAATGGCTGGCATGAATGCTCTGAATCACACACACACACACACACACCATATATATATATATAAGGTTTTATACTTTTCTCTCTTTGTGCAAAAATTCGAAAAATTGCAAAACTTTGGCAATACATTAGAGGATATTCTGATACGTAATAAACTATTTTTTTGGCTTTCCAAATTCACTCCGAACGTTGATAAAATCAACCTCTGGAAGTTGGCTCATTTTTCATTTTTGTTTTATTGTTTACTAATAAAAAAAATTAGACAAAATTTTATATCGGATACTTATTTCTTTTAATAAAATTTATTGATTAGAAAACTTATTAATTGTTTTCAAAAAATCATAAAAAATGTATAAAACAGAAGGAATATATTCTTAATATTTTAATATTTTCAACATGACTTTTTAATAATACTTTATAATACATATCTATTAATGTGGATTTTACTTAACTTTATTCACTTATCCCCTTTAGAGTAGTATTCTAGCAGCAAAAGAAAAGATTATTACATATCAGGACAGCCTCTATATATTGCTAAAGTTTTATAATTTTGCGAATTTCTGAATTGCGGATCTTTCTTGTTAGTATAGTAATTAGTTATTAGTTAGTATAGTATAGTATAGAGATTTTATTATGTTAATATAAATCTTTCTTCTCGCCTTTTCGCTTCCTTAACAATATAGTAAATTAAATTGTTTTAGTAGTAAAGTTGTTAATTTGTGTTATAAATTGATAATTTTATTTTAAGGTTAATTATATAAAAATTTTATTATTTTACAAAAATGGATTTTCTCAATAATTTAATTGCTTAAAGCCGATGATTATCAATATTATTGCCATTTTTTTTTCAAATTTGTTAATGGGGCTGAATTTATTATTATTATATTATAATTTCAAGCATTCTGCATAACAAATTCAAAACGTTTAATTATTCATTATGACATAATGTGTATATATACGAAAGCTCAAATATATGTATTGCACGAATGATGCAAATGCAATGAAGTGTGAATTTACGTAAGTTATCACGTCACACGGGATTCTCTCGCTGCCCGAGATAAAGAGTTGATTTTTCGCCGATAAAAAATTCAAATTTATGCCGGACGCAAACAAAAGAAATCTTCTCTATTTTGAATTACCTTTGCGCTTTTTATACATTTCGCTAATTTGCATATTAACGTGCGGTATATTCCTACCTTACTCTTTTTGATGGAATAGCTGACAGCTGCGCCGTGACCAACAGTTACAAAAACAAGAAAGTTCATCCGAAACTGTCGCGAATCATGAGAACGCCGATATATTTGACTGGCTGGTGATTTATCTCGAAATGTACATCGCGCGGTGGCTAATATCGGTGCGAATATTAAATTTATGTCATGAGTTAATGTACATACAGTTAATATATAGTTAATACGTAGTTAATACATAAGTAATAATTGGCTATTGTAAATTTCGTTGTATCATGATCGTTTCAGTATTATATCCTTAACAATCAATATTCATCTCGCTTTAATGATTCGAGGCTTGTCCTGCGTAATCCCCAATATCAAAGCCCAATTTATAGACGTGGAAGAGAGACATGGGCAAATGCTGATGGAATTAACGCTACGGGCAAACCGCATATGCAACAATTTTGCTCAACGCGCCGTTACGCGTACGTCGAAAGGACAATTACATTTTAACACCTTAAATTCCACGTTGCAAGATAAACTTTATAAAACGCGGAATATGCGGAGGGAGAACAAGAACGCGCTGTGATGCGAACAAATTGGATACGCGATATGCGAGTGGAGCGTGACGACTGTATAAATTTCGCGGTGACGCCGTACGACGAAACTCATATCGTTACATTATTATCTGTCGCGTTACATTATGGTGTAGTGCTGAAACGCGAAGCGAACAAGCACCGAAAGAAACTCTACGCCTCCCTATCTCTCTCTCTCCAGTATAAGTTATTTCGGGAGATAGTTTGCGTACGTATACTCTGGCTTCCGCATGACGTATGTACATTCGTCGACACTCGAATGCAGTCCGACGAATTTATAAATGCGAATTACCGTTTCTTCGGTGCGGTGTTCAACCTTGAAGATAAATTTGTACGTTTCAACACAGAGCAAATCTATGTGTGTAATGTGAAACGAATCGTTATGTGAAACGAATAGTGTTTTCATCGCTATTATCATGTATAACGAAGGCGATTGATTGCCAGTCAATCATTGCCTTCGAGACTTCGTCCGTAGATTTCAATATTTAAAAAACACGCGTTTGATTGACGAGCAAATTAAATATTATTTTAAATGTACTGAATAATAAACAAATTTTCAAGTTGCAAATTAAAAATTCTATTAAATTTATTTGCTTCATGCATATATATAAATACATACCCGTACAATATTTAAAATGTAAAAACTTTTTTTGTGAATTTGTATTAATTTGTCTTAAATTCTTCAAGTTTTGGATATTGAATGTTATTTATCTTATAATTATGAAGTCGTAATTAAAATTGATTTTGCAGAGATTTTGGATCGCACTTGAGATAATCTTGTGCATTTTCGTTTTTTTTTTTTTTTTTTTTTAATCTATTTGGATGTACCTCATTATTCTCTTAGCTAGCGCCATTGCTCCACTGTGAGGTCACTGATCCGAAGATAAGACGAACAGAATTGCAAAGCGAATTCTCTCGTGGCGATCGCTAACAATAAGTGGTTTAGCAGAGATTTAACTCGATCTTCGACCTCGCCTCGTTTAAACCACGTTCGTTTCGAATGATAGCCATTTCAAAGATTAACATTAGTCTGATCAAAGTTTATGGGATCAATACTGGTACTGGCAACTCCCAATGCATCTTCATAAAACCGACAAATGTCTCCTCGTAGTCTCCCTATCGAATTCGTACAGCGCACAAGGCTGCTTCCCTCGATAACGATCCATCTCCTTCCAAAAGTTACTTTACTATTTTATCTTATTGTCCTACACAACGTTCACGATGTAACGATCGCGATAAAAGTAGCGTATTAGGATCTCAAAAAAGATTATAGGCAAAGATCTTTATGTTTTTACGCAGACTGCATAAAATTAAATTAAATTGAATTAAAAAGTAAAATTTGATTTTATGTATATTAATATATTATAATTATCAAGCTAAAGCATATGTAATAAAAATACTGAAAAAGTGAAAAATATAAAAATAATTAAAAGAAAATTTTCAAAAGGGAACTTTTTATTCGGATTTGTTATAATATAATACAGAGTAACAATACGCGCGCGAAACAGATTTGATTTCATATAATAATATCATATTAAAATTTGATTAAATATATTTCCGTCGTATTTTAGTATAAAATTTTTATCATAAAATTTTTATAAGGCATAAAAATCGTTGCATACATGTGTTTGGCAACATCATAAATAATTTTCGGCACAGATGGATACCACGACTTATGGGTTGCTCAGGCATATTTCTCCTGTCGCGCATTACCGTTGTATATGCGATGTTATTGAGCATCTGCCATACGTAATAAATATCTGCACACTCCAAGTTAAGTCACATCATATATTGTACATATACAAAAAAACTTATCAGAACTATTTTCTGCTAAAGGGAGCAATGTTAATTTGTTATATTCTGTTTAAACACTAGTAGTGTTGGCTGATAAACTTATCTGTTAAATAAAAAAGGATCGAGGTTTTTAACTTTTCCAAAATATATTATAATTATACATAAAATCATTCATTTTAAAAATTAATATCCAAGAATCTTAGATATATTATATTCGAGATAACTATCTATTATAGATAGTAAAAATCGCATATTTCCTTTAAAAAAGAATCACGCATGCCAACAGCTAATTTAAGAATATACTTCACTATCAAGACTATAATTTTGGAAATATGAGTAATAAAAAATTCAATCGTTTTAGCAACTTGAGCTTTAAAAGTAAAAATGGATAAAATAATTCTCTAATCACTAATAATAAATATAATTAAACTGCCATTGGACTTTGTTTTAATAGCAATTTCTATATTTATTGTCAAGAGATAATGTAAAACCAATATATCTTTAATTTAATTTTTAAATGTTCCAAAAAGAATTACGTTCAAACTTTTGCTAAGCTATATAATATAGTTTAACCGCCTATTTCTGCGAGCAATCTGTAGAAAACGATTCCTGAGATGGCCTACATTGCTCGTGTATCGCGTAAAGTAAATTCTCTTTAGGATATCGGCCTTCAGCTTCTACCATCTCCATGAATTATGCTCGCCTCCGTGACGCACATAAATTATAGACCACGTGCTTGATAGAAGCCGAGGCTTCGAGTATTATATCGATTCGATCGCGATTGTTTCAATTACATTTTCCCACAGTTGCACCAAACTATTAATACAAGGGGATGAAATGGGTGAAGACAGACCATTATCAATTTCCTGAGATGTACTCCCGCTGAATATCATGTCGCGAGGCATTAAATGGGCACCTGTCGCCGCACATTTGGATGCGACGCGTCGTTGTGTACATTAAGAAAGGATGCATGCGCTTTGCATGCAATAGCTAAGATTCGTGACAAACTGAATTGCATGCTGATGAAGGTTATAAAATTAGTAAACAGCACTAACGAACAGCAGTCAGTATTCGTTATAAGTGTGAATAAGAACGGTTTGGATAGCATTTTATTTATTTGCATTGAGTGTTTGTCACCTTGATTTAACTCAGTTGTTATAATTAATGTAATTTAATTTTTCCTTTTTAATATCACAATTTTTAATTTAGGATATATATGAGAATTTAAAAAATGGTCTTTAGAACTGAATTTTGTAGTTTTCTTAGCCTTACATAATTAATGAAATTTTGAAGGAAAACAAAACGCCATTAAACAATCCTTGCAATGCGATGCTTTTCCATGCAATCGATATCCCGCAATAATATCTTACCGCTCATCGATGGTTTTCTCGATAAGCGGAGCTTTATTCCTTCGTTTGTAGTTGATCCACTTTTGTTTTTTAGCCGAAATCTATTCGATAGCGGAGATATTACTGAGATATTTCTGAGATGGTATCGCATTTGCGTCGAAGTGAATTGCGAAAATAAGATGCGCTGCAGGTTTCCTGGGAAACCTCATCAGATCAAATATGATATTTCACATTTTAGCTCTTGAAAATCTCGTCGCTGAATATTATTTGCGAGAACGCTATAAAAATATCTTTTAAATATTATTTTAAAAGTTTTTTAAATTTTTCAAAAAAAGCTACGACTTGTTAAATTTCGATAAGAAAACAAATTCATCTCGCGAATGACGTTTTTGCTTCAAACCAGTAAATAATATTATGCACCCAAAAAAAATCGCGAAAGGGAATCTCTTTTGAGACGATAGTCGGACAATTCCGCGCGATGAATTTATTTGAAAAAGTTGCCGGACGGAAATGATATCAACATGACCAACGGTTTTAGTACGTTAAGCATCGGAGAAGCATCGCTGGTGGCACGTATCGCGACAAAATGGGGAACGGGGAACGGTAGTGTTCGCCTCGCATTCGCCATAGCAGACAGCGAGTGAGAAACAAACGTCCGCGCCAAATGCACTGTCGTCATCCCTATCCACTCTCTAGTTTCCCAACTAAAATGGAGAGGGACTATCCTGACATTCTATTCCTCCTCAAATCTCTCTCGCGGCAACCAACGACTAACAAAAAAATAGGGCAGTTGAATTTTTTTACTGTGTGCAACGTGATCTCGTAAACTTTAAACTCAAAGATAGACTGGGGGAGGAGTAAGAGTTTAATTGTATTTTAACTAACTAAATTAATTTGTTGGGGACGTTCTCGCAAACTGTTTCTCGTCGCGCGCAACAGATACGAGAAATTTTACGATGTTAAAGAATAGATTAAAGATGATGAATTTTTCACATTTATTATAAAGCAAGTTTATTTAAACTGTTGTTTTTTGATAAATTTTAATAGGATTAAATAAATTTAGCATTAATTTCTATTAATTCACTGCGCTGTATTTAAAACCTACAACACTGTTTAAAATATTATACTCCATATGTTAAAATATTTTTATTTAAACAACTAATCAATTAATTAACTACCAAATAAGAATACACATACAGTCTAACCAACGCAGAGTAAACGCATTTATGATACAGCAACGAAAAATCTTCATTCCGCCATCAAACAGCGCAATTTATAATAAATTGACATCCAGCAACAACAAATAACAACATAAAAAAGAAGAAACGACAGCATATCATCCACCATGGAAATAAACGAAAGGAATATATTCGTCGCGCAAAACACAACAGCTATAGACAGCTTCGTCCAGAGTTTACCAATCAGGATAGACGCATATCCGGCTATCGAACACCGAAAAGCGATCGCGCTCCGTCTCCGTCGACGATTCCACTATTTAGCAACGCAAAATACATCACTATAAGAGTTCGCGTTCACTATCAGTTAAGTAACACATATAGGACACAATCACATGCCCGCGTAGAAGAGAGAGATTCAGCGGAGAGCTCCAGAATCCCACAGGATTCCTGCCACTACCACGTTCACGCAACAACAGAAAGAACTACTGCCGCTCGCAATACTGTTGGTCTCTTTTTATGTCAACGTACGCTGGTCGTCCAGGAGAAGCAACGTCGTTGCTGACGTCGGCGACGGCGACGGCGGCGACGACAACGACGACGACGACGACGGAGACAACGTTGCTTGATTTATTGGTGACGAAGGAGAAAAGGATTGAAAAAAGAGGAGTTCTTCTCGTTCGCTCGCCCTCTCTCTTTGTTTCTCGCTCGCTCTCAGTCGAGACCGGGGAGCATCATGACGGGGAAGAAGAATATTGTCCTCGAAGAGGGTGATTTCGTAACGACGCACAACGACGACCGCGGCGCCGGTACCGCGGGTCAGACTGAAATCCGCGCGAGCGGTATTCAGCCTCTTATAGGAAACGCTGGGGCGCAAGCGCTACCGGTGGGGGGTTATACCGGCTGCCCGAGAGGGATGGGCCACGTTTCAAAAAGCGAAGCTTCCGTCGATCCACCCCCGCACAGATCGATCGACTTTTCATCGACGCTCGTCGAAATGCGAGCGACGACGACGGAACGTCGCGTCGTCATTATCATTGTCTCACCTCGTCATTGAGTTAACTGACAACCGAGAGTTAAACAGTACGCAAAGTAAAATCTAGTCAGTTTTTTGTAACGTAATGTAAAGGACAAAAAATAGGAAAAAAATGTAACTAACGTAAATATATAAACTGAAAATAGAAAATGCTACGGCGGATATTACGCTAACGGGGGATGTGCGTCCCGTGTAGAAATTTTTCCTAGGCTGTAACCGGGCCCTGAAAGGGCTTCCTTACTTTATTTGAGGCCCATGTATGGACGCCCACCTTGGCCCCATTTCGGAATGTCACGCTTTTTTATCTAGGGCCCTTATTGCTTTCCGAACTTGGGCCAATGTTGGCTTCATAAGTCGAGCCTATACCCGAGTAGAAATTTCAAAAAAAATTATTTATTTTAAATTTTATTATTATTTTTTAATTGAATTTGTTTCTTAAGATGCAATCTATGACTATAAATATTTTCTCGTATTTTCTCGTATCTGAAAAAAACACTTACCTTGGTGGGATCGAACTCGGGATCTCTGGATCGTGAGCCAACTGCCTTACGTGGTAGACTACTTATTAATTTGATGTAAGTGTTATATATAATGTACATATGGCATAACCAGCGCAAATATATAATTTTTCAAAAATTATCTTAAGAAATAAATTCAGTTTAAAAAGAGTAATAAAATTTTGAATTGGATATATAATATATTTCCAAAAAGGCTTTATATGGGCTATAACTAGGAAATCCTACATTAAGGGGATCTTATTAAAGTCGTCTGTAATACCGACATCTGTTTTGCACAGATATCTTTTTTTTGGCTTTACGGATTTAAAAATCCTTCTCCAAAGTTGATTCTCCACGTGATTTTATATCGAGAATAAAAATAATTTTAGGAACTGCATATAACAATGCGTCAACTTGCAAAAACGCTTTATATAAAAATTCTACAATGTATTGATACCGTTGTCAGAATTAGGTTTAGACTCTAAACAAAAAAGTTATCTGTGAAAAATGCAATATAACCTATAACCTTGTCTATCCTTGTCTATTATCATTGTCTATACAAGGACAGATATATGGAATTTGGTCGGTAATACAGACGGCTTTAGGATCCCCTTAAACTGTCCTGGAACGAAATTCGTGACCAAACTGGGCTCTGTATGTACGTGCTACAACTAGGAAATCCTACATTAAACTGTCTTGGGAGAAAAATCATGACCAAACTGGGCCCTGTATGGGCTACAACTAGGAAATCCTACATTAAATTATCTTGGCAGAAAAATCGTGACCAAACTGGGCCCTGTATGGGCTACAACTAGGAAATCCTACATTAAACTGTCTTGGGAAAAAAATTGTGACCAAACTGGGCCCTGTATGGGCTATAACTAGGAAATCCTACATTAAATTGTCTTAGGAGAAAAATTGTGACCAAACTGGGCCCTGTATGGGCTATAGTTAGACATGCCCAAATTAAAAACAAAAACTAGGTCCTAAATGGGTTTGAGTTTGACAAGCCCTTATTTTGGATGCCTTAGTAAAGCCCATACGGGGCCAGCATTGAATATAGGATGCCCGGATAAATTTCTACTCATTAATAAAAACTAATGTTTGCTCTTTCTCGAGAAAGAGTGCAATTTTTACCGAGTCTTATCGAGTCTAAACTTCTTCAAGATTACAAGGGAAGTAATTGTTCTATATTATACGAAAATATCATCATTTGACTTATTATATGGTAGGACAACAAGATAAAGCGGAGTGTATTTCAGGTTTTAATAAAATAAATTTTCATTTTTCTCTACAAGTATACTTTCGTAAAAATGTGTAATAAATTCTCTACATTTTGTCTTCTAATATTTTATATCGTAAATATCAAATATTGACTAGCCTATTAACACATAAACACACACGCGTGCGCGCATATACACACATAAAAGTAATACTTAATTTAATTCATTCTGTTCTATTTAAACTCGTGAAAACAATTATTGTACATTATTGTACATAATTGTCAAATATTATGTTTATTAAATTTAATTATAACTCTAGATATTTACTGTATTTTATGAAAGTGCTTTTCAATGCATTTTAATTATCAAGAACGTTTTCATAAAGTTTCACGTTATTATAATTAAATCAAGCTTTTGTCTAAAATAGGTAAAAAGTATTGACGTAGTAGTGAATATCGATGAACATTTCTCGAATATATGTATAAACTATACGTATTAAATACTAACCAAGAAAGCTGGACAGCAGGATGTGTCCTGTACAAAATAAACAACAATATAAATAACACGTGTTTACTGTGTTTATTATCTATTACCGACTTAAGCGTCACTACATGCGTTTTGTGTTGAAACGTTAAATTTAATGTAATATATAAAATAAAAAATTATAAGACTACTGTCATTCATGTAATCGATTGAATAGGTAAAATACAATTACGTAGCGAGCTGATTAGTCTTTACCTTTATTATATAACAATAACGTATGCTATTTCAGTCGATTGATAAATATGCAAAAAAGCAGCTCTTTTATTATTTACCTTTGCAATATTTGTCTAAAAATTTTCAATATTTATAGAGTTATTAAAGTTATTTCTGTTGCGTGCCCCATTTTACATATATCACTCTTTTTAAATATTATTTCATGCCACTGCACAGCAATATGTTCAGAAATACTTATAAAAAGTATTAGATATGCGTAGATACATATTTCACGTCTATGCATATCCTCCCTTTTCCCACACACACACGTATACAAACACATTCATACACACACAAAACATTTTACGTACCTATACGTATTTTATTCCGTAGCTGTAAAATTGAAAAGCTATTCACAATCAGGGCTTTAGAACGGCTGTATCCCACAAGAAAATGTTGACTGAGCATAAAAGAAAACTTATTCTGATTTGTTAGATTTGCGTGCATAGTTTAAATATTTTCATGTAAGACACCAATTCGACATAATAAAACTATAAGTAGAGAATTAGAAAATAATATATAATTCTTTCCATTTCTATCCTCGTGAAACTTTGATAAATTGTTTCAGCGTGCAAAAAATTTAACACATCAATAATTTAGCGTTCATTGTTTTAAGAGAATATCAGAAATTAGATTTCTAGTTTCTTTCAATAAATGGATAAATTTATCATTGCTATATTAATATTTCCATTTTATTGATACATGATTAAACAATTTTTAAATAAACGGAGAAAAAAATCACAGGATTAATTTTATTTTAGCAAAATTTTGATTAATGTAGAAAATAATCTTATGCAAAAACGTCTAAAAAAATATAATACTACCTAAGAATTTTTTAACAGCTAGTTAAATAGTGATTGTCTTTAAATATTTGAAAACGTGCAAAATGTTAATGACAATTAATAAAGTAAAATTAATTTGTGAATTCATTGATATTTAGTTACAAGAGATTCTTTAAAACTTAAAAAAAATCAAAAAAATTGTGTCGTGAACAATGCAAACGCGTTCCTTACTTAATAAATGTAATATCTAAAATGTAAAATGAGAAATCGTTTACAATGCGAAGTTGACGTCCGCTTTGGATGTCCATTATAATTATTACGCATTATAACTTCGGGTGTCCATTATAACTACAACCATTATAAACGACGTGCAAGCCGGAGAGAGCTCTATGCAAAATAAACCCGATTTTCTTCGCCAAACTTCGCGCAGAGTAAGCGGCCAAGAACTCACTTCACTTTGCCCTATCATTTGAATTTATCCCCACTATCACTGCATCTGACGCTAGTCCTCACTACTGGTAAGTTACTTTCCTACCTGATCTTTAACTTCAACGTCATTTTCACGGCGAGGACAAACTAGGGATTCAGATTCCAATGCTGTTGCATTTTAAAATACAGATCAATGATAGTATGTAATAATAAGTATACCAAAACACAAATTTTCTAATAATAATTAAAAGTAAAAATTTTTGAATTTGTATTATTATATTAGCGAGTAGTTTATACTTCTTTCATATTATAATTTTAAAATAAAATACTTTGATACACGATATATAAAAAGGTGTAAATAATATATTTTAATATAATGATAAAATAATAAAAGTTTATTATTATTGCTTTCTCTATTTTAATCATCTATGATTTATATTATATATATATATATATATATATATATATATATATATATATATGATTCATAGATGATTTATACACATATATCTTTCTTTTGCTGAAGATGTTTTCAGTGCAATGCAACACTACACTATAGTTTTCTGCATATTTAAAAATACTATGCAATTCTTCTTAATAGCTTCTTGTAAATTATTCTATATTATTGTAAATAAATGATTGATTAATTATGGCTATAATAAATGTGTTTATTTACTACCGTTGCTGCCATCACGTTTAATGCACTGTTCTAGTACATTCTGAAAATTCAAATAATAATTATGATTTATGATTATTATTATTATTATTATTGTCAGTATAATTAAAATATAATTTTGGACTTAATTTCACAACTGCGCATGAAAAATTTTTGATAAAATTTAGCAACTTAATTCTGCTCGAAATTTAAATTCCATGTACTGATTATTTGGACAATGTTCTTTACTATATCCAAAAATAAGAATAATTAAAAAGGTAACACAAAATAAAGAATAATATATCAAGAATGTATAAGTATAAATTTTATTTCTATTTTACCAAATATATAATAGAAATTTAGTGCATAATCCATCTTTTGAAATAAAATAATATAAATAATATTAGAATTAAATTATACTAAAAATATAATATAAATAAAATTTATAGTAATGTAACAAATTGACATGGTATTTAAAAAGCATTCAATAGAGATTGCAATAAAGCAATCGGATTACGACACGATACCAATTTATAACACTGTGGATGCGTGTGTGTGTGTGTGTGTGTGCGCGCGCGCGCGCGTGTGCGTTTGCGTGTGCGTGTGCGTGTGCGTGTGCGTGTGCGTGTGCGTGTGCGTGTGCGTGTGCGTGTGTGTGTGTGTGCGTGTATCACGCAACAGAAAAATTACGGCCAAAACTATAAAAAAAAGATCTTTTACATCTTTTGCGAAAGGAACAGATTTCAAAAGGATTAATGATTTCAATAGTTACCATTTTTTTCTGGCTGCATGACAGAAGGAATAGATACAAGGCAGTCGAGAAACTTCGGTTGTAGACAATCATAATCACGTTGATTAACAGGACAATGCCAATGTAATGATAGCTCGGCACTTTATTAATACGATATTTCTGATATTTATTCATACAAACGTGTTTATTATCCTGCGAAAAGCGCATAAAAATACAGAATATCCAGCGAATATCAGCGATTGTGTGTGGTGGGGAAAGTTCCTTTATTAATTGACTGATTCCGTATGACTATACTAATCGACGATGAGACACTCGCTTCATTTGACACGCTCAACTTGTCATTCTATGAGCGAGTTATATTCGAGAAGCGTGAACAAATGCAGGAAATAAGGATCATCTGAAGATCGTAAGGTTCTGCTTCGATCGCAATTATTGCTTATTGTTGCAGCATATATTAGCACGTGCGGGTAGCTACGAGGAGCGTGCAAAGGTACGGAACATCAAGCGACTCAACTAATCGATCGGAAAGTCCTCTACTAATTAATCGTATTAAGGGGATGCTGGAGCCGTCTGTTTTACCGGCATTTTTTGTCGGCACGTAGCGTCGTATTAATTTGACAGAATTAAAAATCCTTCTCCAGAATTGCAGTACATACATTAATGATTCGGGGGAACTCCGATTTTATATAGAAAACGAGAAAAAATTACGGAAGTACAGATTTCCTTATCCTACTCTTATCCCAATATGGCGTCTCGAGTTGCGGCGAGCTGTCAGCTCGTCACAAGATGTATTTCATATAAGAGATATACCATTGGTACGAACGCGAAAACAAGTTTCCCCGAATTGCACAACAAGAAAAACATCTTTAAACTCTCCAAATCAAGATTTGGAAGCGTAATATAAAAGTATAATGTCGGTGTGCATCGTGCGTATGTGTGCGTGCAATGTAGCGTGCTATCCTTGTCTATATCTTTGTCTATACAAGGACAGATATAGTTCGCCGGTCTTCTTTACCGACGCCGATCGAGTTCGGCTACGGCTCCAGCATCCCCTTAATCAACCATAACGATCGATGACGCCGCGCAATGCCTGCTTCATTTGACATATCCGATACTTTGCTGTTTTGCGCATAAATTACGTTCGAGAAATACGAAGTTAACAAGTTAAAATAATTGAAAACGTGCCAAGATACGGTCGGGCTGGATCTTTTTGTGCCTAATAATATTATTCGCGTAAATTTATGTACATTTCTTCGATTTAGCAAACCATACGCTGTTACTATCGATCTTGAAACGCAGTCTCAAGCTGAAGCTAGAATGCAATTACATATAATTAACCCTGGCTCACCACGCTCCGGTCCAGTGGACCGCTGAACGTTTTTCAGTTTTCTATAGTTTTCACATAATAACATAATTTTCTAGTTTTTTTGTAATAAGTTCAGTTTAAATTCAAATCATTTTCTTGACCTGATATTATTATAAACATCTTATTTAGGGTCTGTATTTTCAATTTCTACAGTACAAACTTAAAAATATTAATTATAATAAAATCGACAATGCGACAAAGTCGAGCGGTCCCACGAACCGGAGTGTGTCAGCGAATTAAAGACTCGAAAATAAGTATGGCTTTAGCTAGGATTAAACTGATAGTTAATTTAATAATACTAACACTAATACAACTATTTAGAATATATAAAACTAGCTGGTTACCCGGGCTTCGCCCCGGAAGACATATGTAATAAGACACGCAAATAGTCTCTCCCTCCCTCTCTCTCCCTCCCTCTCTCTTTCTCTCTCTCTCTCCCTCCCTCTCTCTTTCTCTCTCTCTCTCTCTTTCTCTCTCTCTCTCTCTCTCTCTCATTATGCGCTCTGACCTATCATGGGAAAGCCACGTCTCGCATATATCAAGAAGGGTCCACTACACACTCTATAAACTAAAATTTCACAAGAACTCTTTATCCCATAATCTGCGTATTAAACTCGTCACCACCTTGGTGTGGCCCTTGCTTGATTACTGCTCTCTTGTTTACAACGACGTGTCTGACGAGCTCAATACAAAGCTCCAGAGACTCATAAACTGTGCTATTCGCTTTGTCTTTAACTTGAGACGTGATGAACATATTACGCCCTATCGTCATCGTTTAGGATGGCTCTCGGTCAAAAACAGACGTCTTTATTTTCTGGGTATCGAAATGTTTAAAGTTACACACGGTCTGTCTCCTGACTACATCTCCGAGATCTTTTCTTACCCTGATCCCTCTGTCAGACGATCGTCTCGTCTTGTGCAACCACATTCTCTCCATGTGCCTATCCATCGAACTGTGACGTATCGCAAGTCTATCCATCTTGCGGGGACCTACTTGTGGAACTCGCTTCCTGTTGATCTTACTTCGTCATCGACTATCACCTCTTTCAAACATAAGCTACACGACTATCTTTTATCGTATGAGCAGAGCTCCGTCCTGTGATCCCACCGTGGCCCCTTCCCTCCCTCTTCGGTTCATTATCCCTTTACGAGTGTCAACACATTGCTTTTGTCTGGCGCATCCGCAGTAATTGCTGTAATTGCGTGATTTTGTTATCTGTACTTTCGTTTTTGCTTCTATTTTGTTGTATTTTTGTTTGCATATTATTCTTTTACTTTAACGCGCAAATTTTGTTCTGATTATTTGTCATTTTTATTGTTATATTATTTTACCTTATTTTATTTTATTTTTTTTCTCTCTTCTCTTCTTGTGTATACATATTTTTTCCTTCTGTAAATTGCCATTTTGCCTAAAGTCTTGACTATGGCATAAATAAAACCAATCAATCAATCAATCAATCAATCAATCAATCTCTCTCTCTCTCTCTCTCTCTCTCTCTCTCTCTCTCTCTCTCTCT
>NW_020219991.1:216981-221520 GCF_003070985.1 Temnothorax curvispinosus | reverse complement strand
TCTCTCTCTCTCTCTCTCAGCAGAAGCAGACGTGTGAAACATCGCTCCGTAAAAGTGTTAATTTTTGAGTGGTTTAGAAGTGAGGGAGAGTGTTAAAAAGTTGTGTAACGAATATCTGCATAGACCGGGGGTAGCCATGAGTGTTATCTAGCCGGAATATGTTGATACATAGACACGAGAACTGCATTTCGTTCAGAGGTCATCGAAACC
Organism: Temnothorax curvispinosus; assembly: GCF_003070985.1. Lineage (NCBI taxonomy): Eukaryota > Metazoa > Arthropoda > Insecta > Hymenoptera > Formicidae > Temnothorax > Temnothorax curvispinosus. Next base: position 221,310 of record NW_020219991.1, on the reverse strand, counting down.
TCGTACGACAGGTAGACATCGACGGCGAACATAAAACGCTGACGTGTGAAAGTGACGTGTTAAAGTGACGAGTCAATTAACTGTCTCTGCGGATATTAGCAGAATGAACGAGGAATACGCCGAGTATCGATGCTCGGCATGTAAGAAGGCGATAAAAACGGAGGTGATAGCATGCAAGTCCTGTGCCAAGCTTTTCTACCATCCAGGTTGTGTATCTAAGCACAAAATTTATGATAGAAACCGCGAGTTGGTGTCGTGTCCTGGCCCATTCGAGAAATTCATTATTAGTGATGGTGATAAAATAGCTGATATAAATAAAGCAGTGGCAGCAGCAGAAAGAGCAACGGCACCTGCAAAAATGAGTCCGGCGCCAAGCAGCGGGAATAAAGTAGCAGTCGCGAGTGATATTGATAGAAAAATAGATTGGCTTGTAAAAACAGTGAAAGAATTAAAAGATGAGGCAGCATGTAAAAAGGAGATCAAGTCAATGATAAAAGAAATAGTCCGTGAGGAGGTGGGAGGCATTAAACAGGAAATAGAAGAATTGAGAAAAATGTTGACGCAAGGGGCATATGGATCGTCAGGTGGAGCGACAAGAAAATATAGCGATGTGATTAAAGAAAGGAAGGAAGAAAATATCTTGATTATAAAACCAAAAGTACAACAAGAGAGTGAAATTACGAAGAAAACAATTAAAGATAAAATTGATATAACCAAGATGGAAATAGGAATTACCAAATTAAGAAAGGGAGGTAAAGGGACAGTGATCTTAGGATGTGAGTCGAAAGAAGAGAAGGATAAGCTAAAGGCAACGGTACAAGCGGCAATGGGCGAGGAGGTCAAGGTCTCTGAGCCACAGAAGAGGAAACCAAAGATTAAAATAATTAATGTTGGTGGAGAAGAAATGAAAATGGAGGATGATGAACTGATAGATACAATCAAGAAGCAGAACAGAATTGGCGAAGAATCCGGTATGCACCTAGTGAAGAAAATATTAAGAGGAAAAAGTAAGGATACTGAGCAAGGATCCGTAATAATTGAAGTGGATGAAAGCACTCATAATTCACTAATAAACAGAGGAAAAATAAATTTAGGATGGCGAAAGTGTCCTATATTTAATTATATTAGTGTTAGAAGATGTTTTAAATGCTGGGGCTATTACCATATTGCCAAGAATTGCACGAGACAGGAAACATGCTATAAATGTGCAGGAAATCATAAGGCGAATGAATGTACGACGGCAAAGAAGAGATGTGTAAACTGTACCTATAAGAATCAGACGTACAACTTGAAGATAAATGTTGAACACGAGGCGCTAGATTCAGAATGTCCGACATTTAAGAAAGTATTGGAGGAAGAGAAAAAAAGAGCCGGCTGGGAAGATGCAAAATAGCAACCACAGGGAGAAGCGGATTTACTCTGGTATACGAATGCACAAAGCTTCTTGGCGCATAAGGACGAAATTCAACATCAGAATATGAAGAGGGTGAATCCTGTGATTCTAGCGTTATCCGAGACTAGATTGACTGTAGAAATTGAGGATAGTGAGGTCAATGTACCGGGGTATAGTGTAGTTAGATGCGATGCTGAAAATAGAAACACAGGAGGAGTACTGTTATATGTTAGGGATGATATTAAATTTAAAATAGTTGATAAGAAAAAGATAATGTCAAATTGTTGGTGCGTGGTGGTAGAAATAAGAGAGAATTTGTATAAAGGTATGATAGCAGTAGTGTATCATTCGCCGAGTGCGTCAAATGGCGATTTCGTGAGATTTTTGGAAGATACGGTTGAAGATTTAATAATAAAGTATGACTGTATAATGATAGGGGACTTTAACATAGATATAATGGTAGATTCATTTTACACAAAGAAATTATTAACGGTAATGCAAAACCTAGGGATGAGGCAATACGTTGATTGTCCAACAAGAGTTACAAAAGATAGTCGAACGATGATAGATTTAATTTTTTCGAATAAAGAAATAAAGGTACAAGTGAATGAGAAACCTAAAATCACAGACCATACATGGCTAAAAGTAGAATTTAATACAAATAAAGATAGAAGTAAATATAAAGAATTTAGAGGCAGGGACTATAGTAAATTTAATGCAGATGAATTTCTTAGAATAATGGAAGAAAGAACTGAGCAAGGTCAAGGGCTAGATATAAGCATAAGGGCGGAGAGATTTGTTAATAGTATAGTAAGTGTATTGGATACTGTAGCACCTAAGAAAAAGTTTAAGATTCCGAAAATATGGGAAGGGAAAATGTGGTATTCAGATGAAATTAGAATAGCAGCAGATAGAAGGGATGAGGCTCACAGTAGATCAATAAACTCAGGTAAAGAACAGGACTGGGAATTTTTCAAAAATGAAAGAAATGCAGTAGTTAAACTTATCAGGGCAAAAAAGAAAGAATATTATGAGAATATGATAGATAATAATAGGAGTGATCCCACAAAAATGTGGAAAACTTTAAAAGAATTAATTAAAGGTGAGCAAAGGGGTTCAGAGAACATCGATAATGTAGATTTTGAAATATTAGGAGACATAGAAGGATGTAATATAGCTGATAAATTTAATATATATTATGTAAAAAGCATTAGCAACATTGTGCAATCTATTAGTAATAAGGGGAGAGAAGGCACGGGTAGGAGACCTATTTATGTAATTGAGAATAAGGGAATTATGGAAAATTTTGAGCCAATAAGTGCAAGTGATTTGGAACAAATCGTTAGGGAACTACCACGAAAGAACGGAACAGAGGAAGGGATAAATAGTGATATACTGAAAATGGTGCTACCTGTGATAAAAGATGAGTTTGTAGGGGTAATAAATGATTCGCTTAGGACAGGTAAATTTCCAGAAGGATGGAAAACATCCACGATAATACCGATACCAAAGGTAAACAAACCAAAAAAAGCGAGCGAGTATAGACCGATTAATATGTTACCGATATATGAAAAAGTATTAGAGTTAGTTGTAAAAAAACAGTTGGAAAAATTTCTAGATGACAATGAAATAATAACCGAATACCAATCGGGATTTAGGAAACAGCAGTCGTGTGAGACAGCAATTCAAAGTTTTATCGAAGAATGGAAGTTGATAATTGAGGAGAAAAAAATGGTGGGGGTGTTATTCCTGGATCTCAGGAGAGCGTTTGAGACAATAGATAGGGTAAGATTAGTGGAAAAATTATATCAGTATGGAATAAGAGGAGTGGTACTGGAATGGATAAGATCGTATTTAAGTAATAGAAAGCAGCAAGTTAGATTCAATGATATGTGTTCTAAAATAATTGAGACAGTATATGGCGTGCCACAGGGATCAGTATTAGGACCTCTATTGTTTATTTTGTATATAAATGATATAGTTAAAATCTGTCCGGAGGGAAGTATATTTAGATTATTTGCAGATGACACGACCGCAAGTGTAACAGGAGAAAGTTGTGAGGAAATAGAAATAAAACTAAATATGGTGCTCGGTATACTTGAAGAATGGATGAATGTGAATCTGTTAAAAATGAATGCAGATAAGACCAAATATATGATAGTTAGAAGTATAAGGAAAGAAATAAAAACAGACATAATAGTAAAATGTTTGAATGGAACTGTAATTGAGCGTGTCGAGATAACGAAACATCTGGGTGTAATGATCGATAGTAAACTCCGTTGGGAGAATCACTGTGATTATATGTTAAAGAAAATAGGGAAAAAAGTGAGTTTTCTGAACAGAATAGGAAATGATATATCGGCGTACACTCGATGTACTGTGTATAAGTCTATCATAGCACCTCACTTTGAGTATTGTGCAACGTTATTAATTGGTATGGGTGACACATTACTGAATAGGCTACAAGTTGCGCAAAATCGAGCTATGAGGGTTATACTTCAATGTGATCGACGTACCAAGGTAGACCTGATGCTGCAAGCACTCCAGTTTATGAATATAAAACAGAGATTATTATATAATGTATGTATTTTTATTTTTAAAATAATAAGAGGAATAATGCCTAGACAATTAGGTAACAAAATAGAAATAGTAGGTGATGTGATGAGTAACAGACAAACAAGACAGGCTGAGAATATTGTGGTGCGGTTTCGTAGAACGAGGGGCGGACAAAAGAGTCTATTCTATGAAGGTCTAAATATGTATAACGCCCTACCATTTGATATAAGGCAATGCGAGAGGATCGAACAATTTAAGCGGAAGTTAAAAGTATACATTATACCTCATGTAGAGGAATTATTGTAAGATTATGTGTTGTAAAAAATAGCCGAGAAGGCTAATAAAGATCAATTCATTCATTCATTCATTCTCTCCCTCCC
>NW_020219991.1:210503-216881 GCF_003070985.1 Temnothorax curvispinosus | reverse complement strand
CTCTCTCTCTCTCTCTCTCTCTCCCTCTCCCTCCCTCTCTCTCCCCCTCTTTCCCTCTCCGCCCCCTCTCTCTCTCTTTTTCTCCCTCTCCCTCCCTCTCTCTCCTCTCCCTCTCTCTCTCTCTCTCTCTCTCCCCCTCTCTAAAATGCTATAAATTGAAAAATATTACTTTTTTATCGACTAAAGTTTAATTTTGTCGTATACAATTTGAGATTCACTCAATTATTTCCTAAAAAATTGGAAAAATTTCGTAACCGATTTCCAAAAAGATACCAGTTCCCAAAAAGATCGGTAACAAAAAACTATACAGTTTATAACACTTCCCGGAAAATTCTACCCCTGTTTTATATACAATTCTTTAAAATTCGATCAATTATTTCACGAAAAAGGGCATAGAGGGATAAGCATGTAAAAATTGCCCCCGCAAGTATGAAGTTGATATTGGCGTCGTAAGTTAGTACCCATGTGACCTTGAACTCCTGCAAATATTGACCTTGAAATTATATTTTTGAAGGAGTTATGGAGGAAGAAAGATAAAAAACAAAAATTTCTTTCTCGAAAACGGCTCTACCAATTTTTATGAAAAAAATATATGTTGTAGGTATCAATAATGGTGTTTAAAAGAAAATATTTTGTAATTTTTGAACATATAATAGAGCTAAAAAAATTTTTTAAATTTTTCAAACAATTTTTTTTTGTGTTTTTTTAGAGTGACACCTTTAATTTTTTTTGCAAAAACATTGTATTAGTATCTATTTTAACATATAATTTTCCTAGATTTTAAAAAAATATAGTTTTGGAGTAAAAAAATGAAAATCATATGATCGTGTCATCTGATGCTCAAAGTAACGTCTTGTAGCGCGCCGGTCAAGGCATAAAGGCGCTTTGTTATTGAATGGCATATTTTGTTAGAAAAGCTTTGGCTATTTATTACTTGTTTATCACATTTTTTTAAAGCTTTAATTACAATTTTTTAATTATTTTATATATGTCATCATGGTCGTGTCACCTGATGCTCAATAGGCGTGCTGTGTGAAATTGTACAAAGATATTGCTGATTATAATGGGGATATTGCATGGGTAAAGTGTCTCAGTATCTGGAATTCAAAAGTTGCACGGATAGTACCTGATGCAACATTATGAAAAATCTGCTGGTATGTTAGCATTTATAATTATGAGATGCGATTTTTGCAGTTTCTATGAATTAAAATTTTGCATTACTTTTCAGATTCCAGATGTTGCTCCGTCAAATGAATATTATAGAAATGAAATCATTGTATATATTCAACAGAAGAATACTCATTATTGAATAAACATATTTAAAACATATATAAAATAATTAAAAAATTGTAATTAAAGCCTTAAAAAAATGTGATAAACAAGTAATAAATAATAAGCCAAAGATTTTCTAACAAAATATAAAATATGCCATTCAATAACAAAGCGCCTTTATGCCTTGACCGGCGCTACAAGGCGTTATTTTAAGCATCAGGTGACACAATCATGATTTTCATTTTTTTACTCCAAAACTATATTTTTTCAAAATCTAGGAAAATTATATGTTAAAATAGATACTAGTACAATGTTTTTGCAAAAAAAATTAAAGATGTCACTCTAAAGAAACACAAAAAAAAATTGTTTGAAAAATTAAAAAATTTTTTTCAGTTTTATTATTTGTTCAAAAATTACAAAATATTTTCTTTTAAACACCATTATTGATACCTACAACATATATTTTTTTTATAAAAATTGGTCGAGCCGTTTTCGAGAAAGAAATTTTTTTTGTTTTTTTTTTTCTCCATAACTCCTTCAAAAATATAATTTCAAGGTCAATATTTGCAGGAGTTCAAGGTCACATGGGTACTAACTTACGACGCCAATATCAACTTCATACTTGCGAGGGCAATTTTTACATGCTTATCCCCCTATGCCCTTTGAAAAACTTTTGATACCGATTCCCAAAAAGATCGGTAACAAAAAATTATGTACTTTATAGCACTCCCCGGGAAATTGTACCCCTACTTTTTATGTATAATTCTTTAAGATTCGATCATTCGAAACCGGTTTCCAAAAAAATTGGTAACAAAAAATAGTACACTTTATAGCACTCCCTGGGAAATTCTACTCCTACTTTATGTATAATTTTTTGAGATTTAATCAATTATTTCCCAAAAAATTGGAAAAATTAAAAAAACCGGTTTCCAAAAAGATCGGTAACAAAAACTGTACACATCATGGCGCTCCCCGTAAAATTTTACCCCTACTTCTGATTCGGTCAATAAATTCCCGAAAAATTGAAAAAATTTCCGTACCGGCTTCCAAAAAGATCGGTAACGAAAAATTATACACTTTATAGCACTCCCCGGAAAATTCTGCCCCTGTTTGATCTATAATTCTTTGAGATTCGGTAAATTATTTCCCGAAAAATTAAAGAAATTAGAAAAACCGGTTTTCAGAAAATCGGTAACAAAAAACTATGCACATAGTGGCACTCCCTGGAAAATTCTACCCCTCTTTCATATAATTTTGGTAAAAATTCGGTTCAGGGGTTTGGGCTGGGCGTTGATGAGTGAGTCAGTTGATGAGTCAGTCAGGACATCTTCCTTTATATATATAGATAGATATGGGATATGGAAAATACGGAATATATAAAATGTGTATTTAATTATGTGTGATTGTATCATTTTGACTTTGGCTTGAGACAACGATTCAAGACCGATAGTAACAGCGCGTAATTTGCTAAATTAAAGAAATGTACATAAATTTACACAAATAATATTAGACACAAAAAGGATCCATCAGCCCGACCGTATATTGGCACATTTCCTACATATTTACTTAGTTGTTATCATAATCGGTCATGCATGACTCTTTTAATATATTTTAGATATGGACTAGACATCACAGACGCGCACGCTATTTATTTTTAATATTTCACTGTTACTATTACACAATTAACCACACACACAACTGTCACAATATGCCATGACAGCCGCTCATGAAGTAAGCGCAACAAGAGAACCAATCGGCATCACGGAAAAGCGACAACAGTATTTCGATAGATTCAAAATAATTTCGAGATAACATGACCTTTTTAGAAGAGCAGCAACACAACACTAGATGATAGCGCGCGCTTCGTGCGCGCCTTGTAATGTTTTTTATTTGTTATTATCTATGCAAAAAACATTTGTACACTCAATCAATCGACTGAATCGAGACTACCAATCACGTTCGTAATAACGCTGGAACATTGCAATCGCGATTAGTGACCAACTTTGGGATTTCATACCGCTTTTATTAGAACAGGAGGATAAATAAGAGAATAATAAAACATATTTGCATAAAAATTATTCGGAGATATTAGATTTGTTTATGATCGCGATCATCGCATTTCTTCTTATACCTGATATCCGCGTAAAATTATTACATCTGTGAAGTTGGCCCCCCTCTTTCAAAATTCGGAAAAATTCATTAGAGTTCTGGATGCCCCAGCAAGAGTTATAGAGTTCTCTATAGGTTTTAGAAACAGTTCCATTATTTAAAGTGACAAAAACACTATTTTAAAAATGGGGAGGCTAACTTCACGGCGCCATTTTTGAAAAAATGAATTTTTTACGGTAGTTCCGGATAGATTTCGATGAGTTCTAAAGTTCCCTATAGGTTTTAGAAAGAGTTCCGTTCAAATAAGCCCAAAAATCGATGTTAAAATTAAATAAAAAACTTTCCCATTTTTTTTAAATCAATTTTTTATGGTAGATTCGAAAAGATTTCGATGAGTTCTAGAGTTCCCTATAAGTTTCATAGCGCTACGACCAATATTTCTAAAGTTACACCCCAAGTGCCACATCTCGAAAAGAGTGACCCCAAAAATCGCCTATTTTTGGTCTCGCGATATTGGAACTGAATTGTGTGTCAAATGATACCTTATGACAAGACATCAATCACAAAAAATTTTTAAGTTGAGGTGAGAATTGATTCCAGCGATATGAGAGGTCAAAGTAGTCAAAATTCATTAACTCTTCAGCCCGTACGCTTTAAAGCACGAATTTTTCTTTCAGTCCGATAATTTAAAACTTCGTACCCGGGGGTTTTGCTAGCTGCTGACAATGAATTTGAAGTCAGATTTTTTACACATATTTATATGGATCGATTTACTTAACAAGAAAAAGAAATTAAAACATTTTTTAAATACATAGTCCGCCATATTAAATCGGCCATTATGAATTTTAAAAATCTGACTTCAAATTCATTGTCAGCAGCTAGCAAAATCCCCGGGTATGAAGTTTTAAATTATCGGACTGAAAGAAAAATTCGTGCTTTAAGGGGATGCTGGAGCTGTCTGTTTTACCGGCATTTTTTGTCGGCACGTAGCGTCGTATTAATTTGACAGAATTAAAAATCTTTCTCCAGAATTGCAGTACATACATTAATGATTCGGGGGAACTCCAATTTTATATAAAAAACGAGAAAAAATTACGGAAGTACAGATTTCCTTATCCTACTTTTATCCCAATATGGCGTCTCGAATTGCGGCGAGCTGTCAGCTCGTCACAAGATGTATTTCATATAAGAGATATACCATTGGTACGAACGCAAAAACAAGTTCCCCCAAATTGCACAACAAGAAAAACATCGATAAACCCTCCAAATCAAGATTTGGAAGCGTAATATAAAAGTATAATGTCGATGTGCATCGTGCGTATGTGTACGTGCAATGTAGCGTGCTATCCTTGTCTATATCTTTGTCTATACAAGGACAGATATAGTCGATAACATAGAAAATGGTAATTTTGTCGGTTATACAGACGGCTCCAGCATCCCCTTAAAGCGTACGGGCTGACGTGTTAATGAATTTTGACTACTTTGACCTCCCATATCTCTGGTGGAATCAATTCTCACCTTAACTTAAAAATTTTTTGTGATTGATGTCTTGTCATAAGGTATCATTTGACACACAATTCAGTTCCAATATCGCGGGACCAAAAATAGGCGAAAAAACTACTGATTTTGGGGTCACTCTTTTCTAAGTCCCAAGGGGTAAATTTTTCTTTCGGAAATCGGCAGTTCTCGCGGAAGTTCTGGTTGCCCCCCGAAGAGTTCTATCGAAAACTATTATGACCCGAAGCGTTTCGACCAGTATTTTAAAACCAGTATTAAAAATTTTTTATTTTTGAAATATTGGTCGGAGCGCTTCGGGTCATAATAGTTTTCAATAGAATTCTTCGGGGGGCGACCAGAACTCCCGCCAGAACTCCCGAAAAAATTTTTTTTTAATTTTTGGGGTGGCACTTTAAAGGGCTGTAACTTTTGAAATACTGGTCGGAGCGCTTCGGGTCATAATAGTTTTTAATAGAACTCTTCGGGGGCGACCAGAACTCCCGCCAGAACTGTTGATTTCCGGAAAAGAAAATTTATCCTCGGGACTTAGAAAATTTTCGAGATGTGGCACTTTAAAGGGCTGTAACTTTTGAAGTATTGGTCGTAGCGCTATAAAACCTATAGGGCACTCTAGAACTCATCGAAATCTTTCTGAATCTACCATAAAAAATTGATTTTTAAAAAATGGGGACATTTTTTGTTCAACTTTGACATTGATTTTTGGGCTTATTTGAACGGAACTCTTTCTAAAACCTATATAGGGAACCCTAGAACTCATCGAAAACCCTAGAAATCTATCCGAAACTACCATAAAAAATTCATTTTTTCAAAAATAGGGGGCGCCGTGAAGTTAGCTCCCCCCCCCCCCCCATTTTTTAAATGGTGTTTTTGTCACTTTAAATGATGGAACTTTTTCTAAAACCTATAGAGAACTCTAGAACTCTTGCTAGTGCATCCAGAACTCTAATGAATTTTTCCGAATTTTAAAAAAGGGGGCCAACTTCACAGACGTAAAATTATTTTGAAAATAGCAGTATAAAACACACAAAGTATATAAAATTCACCACTACCTTAACATATGAATACAGGCATTCATCACGACATAACTTATTAATTCGGCACTTTTGAAATTCACTTGTGCGTATGAGTCATTTTGAGAAAGATGCAGAAAATATGGAACGACTCAGCTAATCGACCGGGAATTCCCATATTAATCAGCCGTACCGACGATACGACGCTCGCTTCAATTGGCATATCCGATATTTTGATGCACTGCATAAGAGTTATACTCGAGAAACGCGGACGAGCTAAAACAATAGAAAAAAAATTGGGTGATATTAAACTTGGTTACGCTTGGATTGCGATTGCACGTCCCGGTTTTTCTTACACGGCGTTCATTTAAAATTATCTTGAAAATGGCAGATTGTTTCCGTTTGAAAATATCTAACAACGCAAAAAACTATTGATGTCAAAGAAGATGATCAATCGCTCGTTTGCTCA
>NW_020219991.1:179660-205503 GCF_003070985.1 Temnothorax curvispinosus | reverse complement strand
AAACTCCCTTCTTTGGAATAGTCGAATAGCCAAAACAGTCGATAATGTCAGTATTTTTCAATTACCACCGGGCCCCCGGGCAGTCACGAAAATTTACCCCAGGGTTGTCGGTCTTTAATAGTATCTCGTCGGTGTTTATAGCAACTCTAGCTTAAACTTCGTGGACAGGATTTTGCGAAGCGTTGGTCATCTCTGGTCATTGTGGAGACCCATATCAAGATGCTAATCATATAATTTAGATGTGAATTAACTCGGTACAAAACTCCCCCTCTTTATAGGTATCTACGAGAAAAATTTCCAACTCACCCTATGAACATATTTCCCCTTATTATGAATCCGACTCCAAAGCTGTGTCGTTTGCTTCTCTCCTTTTTCTACTCCTGCGAACTATACATTTAAATCTCCCGCCTTACTCACCCCCCTCTAAGTTAAAATCATGGCTTACGCCATCTGCTGAACACACATCTAATCGAATCGAATAATGGCTGATGCGAATACGAAAGGAAAGCTGTGCCAATAACGAGACGAAGAAGAAGATCTCTGGTCATCTCTCCCCTCATCTCTGCTGCTACTGAGCGGTTTGGTCAGCTGAACGCGCCCAATCCAGATCTAGAAGAAGAAGAAGGAAGAAGTCATCTGTGGCCAATCACGAGATGAGACTCGAGTCAATTGCGAGTTGTTGAGTTGTGAGAGACGCGAGTGACGCGACCAGGGTCAAACATCGGTGTGCACGATTATCGCGTGATAATTCGCCTGGATTCTTCGCTGCTCCTATTCAACATCTTCGAGAGCCATCGTCATGTCGTGGCAAAGTGTGAGCTCGAGGAATGATTCCTGCATGAATAAGTGCCGCGCTTGCATGAAGGAAGGCGGCAAGATGTTTCCCATGTACGATGATAAAGTCATCAGCAAGATTAATCTACCGTACAAGCTCGCGCAGCTCACGTCCATTCAGGTAACGCTCGTTTGTTTCAGAATATCGCGCTTTGCTGTGCGATAATTTGCGTAGAAAATTTATAAAAATGCAAGACTTCCGCATCCTAACCTCAACAAGCGCTTTCAGCGGATCTCTCAAGCCTGACCAATCGTGTCCACAGACGTGTCTAGTACGTCTAGTATGTTGAGGGATTTAATTTCATTGATCACCACGATTAATACTTCAATGTCAAATGAGTGTTTTGCATAGCATTGAAATTCAATAAAACTTCTTTATATTGACTATTTTGAGAAAAGCGATTATTTATGTCGCTATATAACTTAATTAGTTTACAGTATGCTAATAAGATTTTTTTCAACAGATTGATAGGTTTGATGGATTGCCCAATATGCTCTGCCCGAAGTGTGCCTACCGAACTAATGTTTTATATAACTTCAGACTGGCAGTGCAAGAGTCAGACAAGAAACTTCGGATGATACGTGAAACGCAAATGTGCACTGTGAAGGTATTGTGACGGACATTAAAAATAACGTTAATTTATAATTTATATCTGTTGAATGACTTGCACAAGTAAATTTTGAATAATTGATCACTATTGATGTTGAAGATTTATCCATATCTGAATAATATAAATGGTTAAAAAACAAAGTCATTTGAAAGATAGCTTTTAAGAGTCATAACGTTTGCACTTTTTTTTAGAAAGAAGAGTTGAGTGAAAAGAACGGAGATAGCAGTGTAAAAACAGATGGATCCTTGGAATTAAATACGTCAAGCAATATAAAGTCTATAAGCAGTGCTGATTTTGAGTATATAAATGTTAAAATGACAGATGAGAAGTTCAAGGATGAAGAACAATACGAAATTGATGTATCTCAGTTGATTGAAATCAATGGCGGAGATAACAAGGAGAGTTCACAGATGAGTGATGTTTTTTATAATATTATACAAGAAACTAATGAGAGCCAGATGGATGTACAGTTAGTGAAAACTGAGTTACCTGAAGAAATTTCGAAAATGTTTACAACGCAGAATGTCGCAATAATGTATATATCAAAATCTGCGATTGACTCAGCGGAGAACACGTTGATACTCGATCCAGAACAAGAAGAAATCGAAAATAGTAGCGATATATTTATCCCCGAATTGGAAAACTTGACTGGACAGGAAAGCGAAGAAGCCTCAAGCAATGCGTGTATTTCCGATTCTGTGGAATCTGATACAACTACAAGGAATAAATGCGGCTATTGGGAACATCAAGATACAACAACAATAATAAGTATTAGTGAACAAGAACAACGTGATATATCTCCACAAAATGGAGATAAAGAAACAAAACTCAATAAGAGCAGTTCTAACATTGAACAATCCATAAAAGCAGAGGATAGCGATGGATCTGATTCTGACTACTTTGTCGATGGTAAAGACAATATATTAGGCAGTGTGAGCGATGCGATTATACGGATAAAGGAAGTGCAGCAAGAAAATGGGGTTGAATATCAATGCACATTGTGTCTGCAGAACTACGATCAACTAACAAATATATTACTGCACACCGTCGATAATCATGTCCCTCTCAGTGGTCCATTCTTTTGCATGGTGTGTGAAAAGGACTGCAAAAGTCATCGGGAGCTGCGAGCGCACGTGAAAACACACACTGGCGAGTTTCCATACTCTTGCTTTCTTTGTAAAAAGGCATACACCAAAAAGAGATATCTGAAGAGACATATGGCATGTCATCCCAACTTTTCACGGCACCGTTGCCTCAAGTGCGGTTGCCGCTTCAAGTCCAAATCAGAATTGGAAACTCATGCGACGACACATGAACATGTCACACCCTACGCTTGCAATCAGTGTACGCGTGTATTTAATCACAAAGGTAATTACAAACGGCATTTGATCAGCCATTTGGATCCCCAAGGCCTTCACTTACCCAAATATCCGTGCAATTATTGTGACAAACGCTTTCCCAACAATCGTACACTGCAAACGCATATACGGGTTCATACCGGTGAGAAACCATTCCAGTGTGACGTTTGTCATAAGGCATTCTCACAACGAGGCAACTTGTTGAACCATTCAAAGATACATTCGAACCCTCGCAGCTACACGTGCGAAGTCTGCGGTAAAAGGTTTGTAGCACATATATTTACAGTTTGCTATAAATAGGTAAACTTGAAAATAAGATATAATGATGCAAAAAACATGTCTCAATTTAAAAATGTTACAAATGTATATCACATAATTATATATGTCATGATTCATAAAGGATAACATAAATTAATATCACAGTATCGTAAATTTCTTTTCAGTTTGGAATTATTTCCTTTTTATAACAATATTTGTGTATCTGATTGAATATAACGCGGTGTTAAAATTTTTATATGATTGTTACAGCTTCAATCAGCGAGCCACATTACGAGATCATGCATTATTGCATACAGGTGAAAAGCCCCACGTATGTAATGTATGTGGGAAAGCGTTTACGGTGAGCGCAGCATTGAGAAGGCATATGTTCAATCACGCTGACGGCAAACCGTTCAAATGTGAAAATTGTGGCATGGGATTTGTCGGCAAATACGACTTACGACGACACATGCGAGTACATGAGGCTCGACCTAAGGAAAAGCGAAGAAGAAACGCAAAAACAGCCAATTTTCTTAAACAGAAATCAGAGGAAAGTCATATTGCATTGGAAGAACCGAATATCGAAACTGTGTTCATAGAAGTAGAAGAAGAAGAAGAAGAAGAACTTGTACCGCAAAACGTTACGCAGACAATGCCTCAAGTCGAATCAGAAAAGGAAAATGAGGATGCACTATTTAATCTTCAATCTTATAATTCAGTTTTATACAGTACAGCTGAGAGTAGATCGTAAATTATATAACGACTATTATCTTTATTAGCAAACATTTTTATTTTATTCATATATTTACGCATAGCCGTGTCAGCCGTAGTCATTTTTCTTTCCTCTTCAACTTACTCCGATGCAGATGCAGCAATAGAATTTGTACAGCACTTTATCAAGGTATAGCTTTACTTCTTTTGAAGTTAATAAATAATTAACTTTTCACATAAATATACATTATAATAAATATTTGAAAATGTATTTAATTTTCGAGATTGAGATTTTTGCACTGCTAACTGTATAAATGTTGAAAAATAATTTTATGATACTATTTACAAATCATAAAAATATTTCATAAATCTTTTTCTTATAATTTCCATTTAGAAATAGCGGTATAGTAATATTTTATAGTAATGTGTCAGAACATAATTATATTTACGCACAACATTTAGGTTAATTCAGAAATGTTTTGCATCTAGATTCTGAATATCTAGAATATTTTTAAGACATACGATTTCTAAAAATTCCAAAGTTTAATTATTTAATGTATAAATAATTGCAATATGTTAGAAGTACTATAAATAGCATTAAATGATTTTCATTACAAATTACAATAAATTATGAAAAAAAACGTATTTAATTTCTAGAAGTTCTTCATGAAATTGTATATGTTATACATGAATGGCAGTCTTAAGTTAAAGTAAATCGTGAAAATCAATTTTTCATAATGATGAAATGGACTCGTTAAGCCGGTATTGATATTGAGGAATAGATATAGATATATCTGTAGATTATCGATTGTTGATATAGATAGATAAACAATAACTTAAAATGCAATTAAAGTGACGATTTATCATTGTACATAATAAATAATAAATAAACTTACATACTTTCGATACATTATATCGCAATCCGAAAAAAATACTGTCACAACTCAAAAAATTTCAATTTTGAGGTAAGCCCATAAAAAGTATGCTTAAGATGTTATCTACGTCTTATAATAGTGTCACAATTCTGTATGTGAAATCCGCTGCATGGGACGGAAGTTTTTTTTTCTCCAAGATTGTCCTTTGGGTTAGAGAAATTAAGATGTCTTCTGCCCCTCTTTTAGGCAGTGCGACACAGATTATTCTTAGTCATTCTTGACAGAGAGTGGTCGAGTTATGTCGACGAAAATGTATCGTTCTTGTCCTTGGTGAAAGTTGCGGCTCTCGCGATGTGTCTCCACTTGGCTCTGTCTGTTGCATTGCGAGAACACTCAATAAGGGAGCTATGTGTGGCTGTTTTTCTAAGGTTGGTCTTTCTTGCGGGAGACCTGCCACATGCCACGCAACCTTTTGCTTTCCGCTCGGCCTTGAACCACAAGTCGCTCCATTGAGCTTTCATTTCGTGTAATGTGACTGAAGAACTTAAGAATTCATAATTGCACACTTGATGAAAGCTATTTATGGAGTTCTTTAAGGATGGAGACATTTGTGCGATGCGCAGTTCGGGAGATCCTTAGTAGCCAGCACCCAGCACCACATTTTTAAGGCTTCGATTTTCCGTCGCTCTTGTAGCTAATGGTTCACATCTCTGCTCAATAGAGAAAAATTGGAAAGACTATGCATTTCACGAGTCGGACTTGGGTATTTTTAGTTATTCTGCTGTCTTTCCAGGTTTTTACGAGTCTTTCCATTGCAGAAACTGCCGCAAGAAGCAGTGATCACGTATTTATTTTTGTGATGTTTATTTAATTAT
The DNA here is from genome assembly GCF_003070985.1 of Temnothorax curvispinosus. Lineage (NCBI taxonomy): Eukaryota > Metazoa > Arthropoda > Insecta > Hymenoptera > Formicidae > Temnothorax > Temnothorax curvispinosus. The sequence continues at coordinate 199,981 of NW_020219991.1, read as the reverse complement.
TGCAAAGTATATATCATTCCTCTGTCTTTTAATGTATACATTGTATTTTTACATTTATTTTTCGCAAAAGCCAATTTTTCTTAAGTAAAATCTACTTCCGAAATTTCGTTTGTTGTTCTTATTTGTTATTCTTTAAAGCATTTTTAACTTTTTGGTACGACATTTTGTATCTCGATACATTAATTGCGCCGTTTTGAATAACATTCCACATATATGGTCACACATATAATATTGTCTTGCACGAAATCATATGAAAAAGACATTGCTATATGAAAAAAAAAGTTGTATTTTAACAAAATATCGTAATTGCGTTAGTTGTCTCACAATTAAAAAAATTAATTAAATTTGTTTTTCCTCTCTCCTTAAAACTGAATTTTTAAGTTGTGATTCTTGTCAGAGTGCGAAATAATGTATACATTGCAGTATTTTTTTCTATAATTGTTATCCGTTTAATCGAGCATAAACAAAAATAATATTAAAACAGTAAAAATGGAATATTATTGTGTCATTTATGTACGTATATGTCTATCGCAACTCGTCGCGTCGCGTAAAAGAGTCACGGTGCGTCTCGCTCCGCGCGTACTTGGCGCGAGACTACACTGCCGTGTCTCTTGATGAAATATGTAAAATTAAAATTATATTACCTATAATATAATATATAAATTTAAGCTAATTGCAATTTTTTTGACAGTCACTCGATCTTCCGTAAGATGATGTTTTTAATCATATCTCGTCGTTACATGAGAAATTTGTAATCCTACCAGTGAAAACAAAAAGTTGAGTATACTAATAAAGAAGATTGATATTATATATATATATATATATATTATATATATTATATATATATATATATATATATATATATATATATATGACATTATTATTATTGTTATTATTATTATTATTATTATTAAACTGAAATTACCATATGTACGATTTGTGTTACCAAGAGTTTTTGTACGATAGTGTTTAATATTTCAAAGCCTAGTTTTAGAGGGATGATTTTTTTACATGCTTAAAAAATAAAAATCAATTTTTGAAATTATTTTTTAGTAATTATACACATAAACTCTTAAAGTTTTATAATCTATAATTAATAATAATAAATTGATGTCCATTTCTATCAACGCAGGTTAATTTTAATCTTAGTTTAATTTACTTTTCATTTTTTCCTAGTTCTAAGTTAGAAAATAAGTTAAACCGAGATTAATAATCTACTTACAGAAATGGACATGAATCTTTCAAGTTTGTATCACGTTTTATCGACCGTAGAGATAAAAGAGTACTATTTCTTGACCACAGAAAGCGCCACGCATGTTATTCACGATTCACTGAGAATCAGTATTTTTTAAAGCAGTGATTGATAATTAAGAAATCTGTTTACATGGTCGAGAAATATGTTTCAAATTTTCAAATAATTATAAGTAAGACGTTCCACAATTATTCGAATAGGAATACTGTGAAAAATTAATAAATAATAAATGTTTCTACCCCATAGTAGTTTATTTGATGCAAGTGTCTGTGATTCCTATTTTTAACAATAATATAATTATTGGAATTTTTCGATCTTTTGTCCTTTATAACATTCTTTAACACTGATTAATATTATTAAATAATTAAATTTTTTATACGTTCTAGCTTCTTTATCACCCACTAGATGTCGCATTCAGTCCACCATGTCATTAAAAATCGAAGATTTTTTTTACTTTTTTCATTATACGAATCTAGAAACGATTTTATATTAATGATATTTCTTTATATTAATTAACAGGTATTATTAATGGCTCAAGTGTATTATTGTAGTTGGTTTACCGATTAATTATCGGTAGTTGTTTCATAAATGAAATAGTTTGTAAATTCATAGTTTGGAAATATGAATCCTGAAGCCGTATACCCATTCAGCAATATTAGATAGTAATTAAATTAATTAATTACATGCGTGAAACTCGAAAAGGTTTCATCAACGTACACATTTAATAATTCTTTAGGAATTGGATTGTAGGTTTGTAATTGATTGCAAATCAATTATTTGTTTTGTAGTAAATAAATATCGAACAAATATATATCTTGGCTTTATTTAGAAAATTTTCATGAAGTAAAATACATGTAATAAAACGAATTATTTGTAATTTTTTTACAATAGCGCATTTGAAAATTAATGTCATTTTCTTTCTTTTTTGGATTATTGGCACTACTCTCCCTCTCCTTCTTATTAGTTTTCATCAATGTTTTTTATTTATCTTACTTACGCCTGATTTAAACCAAAAAAAGTATGTTCTAATAAAATCTCGGAATAAAAAGTTTTTTTATAAATTAGATCTTTTTATAAAGAGAATTTGTATTAAAGATATGTGACATTTAAATCTGGTATAAAAATATATTTTTTCCAATGTAAAAAAAATTAACAGATCGTAACACGTGATTATTACTATATGTAATTATAAAGTATTAAATAATAATTATTAATGCAAAATAGCCAGTGAGATGTATTAACAAAAGAATTTTCAAATTATTACAAAACTATGCATAAACTAAAACAATCTAAAATAATTGTGTCTATTCACACTGAACGTATCTGTGCTACATGAATCGTAATCTTTTTAACAGCTTTGCGATCGCGGTACATACTTATCCTACGTTTTTCAACCGATATGAATTGAAGCAGAAATTTTCACGATATTTTCGAGACTAAACACTGTTTTACTTCAATTTTCTTATGCAATTTACAATTTACATATATGTAGCGCTCATTGTCAACACCTGTCAACGTATGGAAATCTGAATCACGCTCAAAATGGAACACGCCCAGACGTTTCATTGGATCTCTGCCGTCAGCGCGTGTTTAAACTTTCGAGAAGAAAGCAAGTGAAAGAGGGAACGTGGGAGTCGAGCGGCATGCCATCAGGGAACGGCACCGAGGCATTGTCTGAAATCGGAGCGCGCGTTTTGCGGGAACCGTCGGACGCACGAAAATCACCGCGCGATGTTGCTGGCTGCGCGTCCCGTGCGCAATTGAGAGCCGCGGCGAGCGTCGCGCGTGGCTGCGCGGCGCGCGACTGCGCAGGTCACGCATGCGCGGCGACGCCTGAGCAGCCAGCGGTCAGCTACAACGGCTACGGTGGCGCCAGTCATGGCGGCTGAAAACACACGCGCACGCTGCTACCGCCGCCGCCACCGCCGCCACCGCCGCCGGTCGGTGCCTCCACGCCTCTACCTCCTCGCCTCCGCCACCGCCACCGATCCCGCGACTCGTGGGTAAGTACCCTCACACTCCACGCTCCAATCAGTCTGCACTCGCATGTCCACGAGGTTGCTCGCACGGGCCTGGCGGCATCCTCTCTCTCTTCCTCCCTCTCGCTTCGCTCGCTCGCTCTCGTACCTCCCGTTCTGTCATTCTCTGTCTCGCTCTTTCCCCCCTCTCTCTCGTTCGACAGTCTATCTGTCTCTCTCCCCCCTCTCTTTCTGTCGCTCTTTCATTCACCTGACTCTTGACGCGAGCAGTGCGTTACATAGCACGGGGGTGATACCGGTCGCCAGTCGAGGTACTGGTCGCGGACACCGCAGCCGTGGTTGAGGTTAGGTCGACGGACCTGTCGGGTCGTAGTAGTGGCGGGACGCGGCGCGGCGGATTTGAATTTTCGAACCCGCGGTTACCCGCGCCGTGCTTTTACGCGGTATTCCACCGCGGGGTACCCGCAGATCGATTCGCGCGCGTGTCGCATTCGGAGGATCGCGGACCGTCGTCGCCGTCGTCGCCGTCCTCGTCGTCGTTGTTTTCCTGCCGGACGGCTGCGGACGGGTTTCGTGATTGTCGTCTCGTCCACGGCAACCACGGGCAGCCGTTGCGCGCGCCTGCAGATTAGGTGAGGCGACGTTAGACCGGACGCGCGTTTTTCGAAAACGAACGAAAACGTTCTTGTGAGGACCATGCGCCGCGAGTTTTTATCGTCGTCGTCGCCGCCGCCGCCACCGCCGTCGTCATCATTGACACTGTTACTGTCGCCGAGGTCGCACTCGCGTCTGGTGGAAACGCGCAGCGACGGAGACGAGCAGCGGGACCTGTGAGGTTTCTGTGAATGTTCTCGGACAGCCGCGTGCCGCGGCTAGCCGCCGCGCATCAGTTTCTCAGTGCACACGAGGAAAACGTACGCGTGCTGGTGATCAACATGTCAATTTCTGCGCCCGGGAGCGCCACGCGGAATCCCTGCCCGGTTTCCGCGTGTCGTGTCGCGTCGGCCCCGCGTTATTGTCGTGAGCTCGCGTGGTACCGCGCGCTACGTGTCGCGAGAGCGTGTTTCGCGGCTCGAGCAATGAGAACACGTCGTGGTCGTGGTCTGCAGAGAGAACATGCTCCGAACACCGTCGCTCCGAAGAGCGTTTGGCTCGCGCGATTATCTCGCTTCGGAGTACACCTGCTGTCGACGAGAGTTCCGCGCGTCAACGACGATGAGAATGTTATCGATTAATGTTATCGCGGATACGCTACGAAAAAAGTAGAACGATTGCGAAAAATTTGGGGCTGTTATTCTTCGATAGCTTCGAAGCTTTAAAGTTAACTTCGAATCTTCGGAGTTTAAGGTGTCTCTTCGAAGTTTCGAAAAATATATATTTGCGACATAAGCGACACAATTGCAACATTGGAAATTTTATTCGCATTTAGTCATATAATTTTATAAATGTATGTCTAATGCGATACTGTTACTATTATATTAATTAATAATTGTATAATTTTGATTCTTCGAAGCTTCGAAAATTAGAGGATCGAATATCGAAGCCTTCGAAGCAAATCACCAGCCCTAAATTGGAAATGTCATTAGATTACCGTACAGAAATCTTGAAAATTTATTCGCGCGTATCATTATTCGAACGTTAATATCAGATCGCGCTAAATTTACGCTATTCGTATTGGCTGATTAGATAAACGTTACAGATATTGGCAGCTGTCAACCGACTGTTTTATGAACGATTGACATGAGATTTGCATCTCTTTAATGCGACTAACAAAACTCTTTAGCAAAATTTGGTAACATGCGACTTACATTATCGAATTAATCCTGCAATACTGTAAAGTGATAACGAGATATCGTCAGAAATCTATAGACGCGCGTCAAACGGTTACGTTTTGCAAATGCGGGAACATGAAACTCTGCAGAGGTATTGCGTAAGTGCATTTGAATATACGCACGAAAGATAAAAGGATTCGTGCATGAAGTGGCTCGAAACTCATTTGAACCCGAAATAACGTTTTCAATTAGTTGTCAATCCGATTGCCTTTATCTTTTTTTGTATGAAATGATAAGACGTTGGGTACACCTATTGGTTTAAATACCTTTAATACTTTGATCATACTAAATTCCTAATAGACTGATAAAGTCAATATCTATATTACATTGATTGTAATTTGATCCTTCTACATTATTCAATAATTGAAAGTTTAACTCAAGAGAGTTATGTTATTCGAGCGACGCAGAAATATACGAAAATAATATTTTTTTACTCTTGATTTAGACTTTTTATTGTTTTAATTCTTAATTGTGATTTCAGATTGATGAAGTAAAAATTAATTGATATTATAGAAACACAAAAATTAGAGTCTTCAAGTATTTTGTCCAGTCAATGTTCGCAAAATTGTTGTGCACATTAAGCTTCGAATTCGATTGCTACTTCTAAAAATGAGCATTTACATGCACAATCCTACTGACATATTCACCATTTTTTATTACCGTTAATATTTCGCACGCGCGATTTTCTATATCGAGCGCAAGCATCGTTCAATCGCTGTCGCGAAAGCGAAGGCGATCTGGCATCGATCGGCGCAATTACTCGCGGATCGAATTCAATAGCTTTCTAGTTGAAAGGTTAGAAGTAGCAGAAATTGTCGGCAGATCGACACCCGATCCAACACCGGTGATTAATTGACAATCGCGATAATTAATGATACACGCGGTATACCGCGATCTCGTGCCACGACACGTTGATGTGTTCCATTAAATCGCGTTTTGCGGAAAGAAAATATCGAGTGAGTTATGAGCAGATCCGCTCGTATTTATTCATTTTTTATGGATAATTGCAGCGACTGTCATAACATTCGAGATTGTTGTTAAATATTTCCGTTTTGCGTGACGTGAGCTTTTAAGGATTTTAATAGTTCACCTTTATACATTTACTACTTTAAACAGTATATTTATCGGTTTTTAAACAACAATGGAAAATAGAATGAACAGATTTTAACATATTGATAACTTGAGAATTCATATGCTGTAAATGCTCGTAATCTAAATTGCGGAATGTCAGAAGTTTAAAATCAGGCATCCTGAGAATTTGTAATGATCTAAGACTTTAAAATTTAATTAAGAAAATGAAGTTTTTCTTATGTGAGTTTACAATTTTATTGTAATAATTACCGTAAGAATGAGCGAACCTGAGATTCTAGACATTTCATTGGATTTTGCCAAGATCTTTACATATTCAAAGAATAATTTCACGATATGCGGCAAATATTCTAATATTCTAGAGGAAACTATTTTTCGAGAAATGTAATAAATTAAGGAGGTTCTACAGATAATGGATGTATCTAAAAATTGGAAAAAACTTCATGGACGTATAAATTGAGATGCGAGAAAAGTGCTCGAAAAATTTTAGCATCGGTTACCGTGTAAACATTTGCAAAAATGAATTTTGAAATCACAGTTTTTAACATAAGCTACATATGGCAGAGGGGCTCTTGGAGACAGGAAACGAGATATTAATTATATAAAGGCGACCTACCAAAGATTCAAAAAACGGAGCTCTTATAGATCTTAATCTAACCTTTTCAGAAATATCGAGAAAAACAAGGGTTATCGCGTAAAATTTTGTGATATTGGCTATTGAAACAGGCCATATCACAGTTCACGTAGCGTGCTTCGAATAACAAGGGAGATTTGGCAATGTCGCAGCGACTGCACCCGCGCGAAAAGTGTACAGCCAGTACAGCACCACAGTATGACAGCACCTCAAACTTAAGCACCTAACGTTTACGAGCGCTTACGGAGAAGTACTCGCTCTAGAATTATGTGAAATTGTGAAATAACCACGGTCATATGAGCAGAACTGTCAAGTTCGCGACGTTACCACATTTTCTTCCATTATAAGCCGCCAGAGTCAAACGAGCACTTACACGATATTTTTAATTATTCCTCGCTTCGACTAATATGGGTATGATATAAGCTCTAACGTCATCAAAATTCACGAAAATATTTTATGAATACTTAGAATCGACGAATTTGAAGATTTTCTCTTCATCTCTCAACTGACTAGAGAGTACCTGTAGAACCTCCTTAAAGAAATAGTTAATAATCACACAAATACAGTTTTAAACGTAGACTATATTAATAGGGAATGTCGGTTGCTGCTGGACTTTATCTGACTATTTTATAATTAATTAAACTACTTTTGTGTACAACAGGTGCCAATACGAAATTGATAAAATTATAATTTCACTCCGCTGAGGAAACACGATGTAATTCTCATCGATGTAATTAATGCGCCACGACGTAATCCTCATTGACGAGCCGAGCTAATTTATTGAATTCGCTTCTCGATCGGTGACCTCTTATTTCCATTTTTGCGTGTTCTCAAATTATAAAATCCGAATTGTTTGAATTGCAATTTTAATGAAGATAAAATCCGTAAAAGAGATCAGAAATGGAAATTGACGGTGGAGTTAATTCGGTGGAGTTTAAATTATAAATTTACACGTACCATTTTTATATGCATTCTTTAAATAGTTTAATCTATATAAGGTATCTTAATGCTACTATGTATAAATTTCAATACACGAATTTACAAAGTCTTTATGAATTATTTGTCATCAATGATTTAAGTATTGAAAACTATCTATTGACTTTTAACAACTTGTTAAAAAAAAGTAATTTAACAATCATCAAGATTAACAGACATTTATAACTAAAATAGATTAAACTTTCTGTTAAGTTAGATTTTATCTTCTTTGAGAAAGCTTTGCTAAAAAAACATGTGCGCTTTTATAAAATTTATAGGAAAATAAACAAAGAAGGTCTATGAGAAATTAAATTGATGAAAATTCATCGATCGAGAAGTAAACGTATATATAACGTAAATCGCGCGAGGGGAATAGTCTATTCATAACTATATCTATAATATCATCATAGCTATGAAAATCACGAAGGTCCGATTAATTTGTAAATTCAATTAATAATTATTAATTGATGAACCAATATAAACGCGATCGATGAAGTATGCCCGATTATCGCGGTCGCGTACCCGAGATTCCGAGTTCACGCGAAATTCTCTTCGAGTCTCGCGTTGCCGAACGCGAGAATCTAGAATAGGAAAACGATTAATCGACGAGAATCGACGCACAGAAGGAAGAAAACGACGATATATGTTTTAGATGGATAATTCTGCGTACGTACCGAATCACCTACCGCCGCCGTCTCTGGTCGTGTTCTCGCAGGCCGGAGGGCTGCCTGAGGCCTTGAGAATGCAAAGACCATTCAATCCACAAGTTAGTGTCCCATTGTCCTTATACCCTTATGCCTATACGCCTCTGCATCTGCTTGCATTTACGCAGTTACGCTTATATTTACGCTTGCCTGCAACCTGCAACGCGCTGAAATGCCTTTTAACCCTTTGGCTGCGTTCGGGGAGCGCGCTATTAGCGCTATTGCATCATGCTATCTTTATCGCTCATCAAGTGTAGAACAAGGATAGAATAACCAAATAGCGCTAATAGTGTGCTCCCCGAACGCAGTCTTTGTCTCTCACATATTTCGATTTTCTCGCAATCTAAGATTCTCATGTTTTTATGAAGAAGAAAATGTGATTGCGTAAACGATAGAGATAAATAGAGATATAGAATATAAATCGATAAATAGAGATAAATGGAGATCGAAACTCGATGTACCTATACTTATCTCTATTTATCGTGAATTGCGCACGGTGGACGTTGCGTAATTATGTGAGAAAAAAAGTAATGTTCCTGTAATTTTTTAACCACATTGAAGTCGACGAAAGGGGCAAGATTTATCGGAGAATTTGAAGGGTTAAATCATTTTCACATTTGCATCATGTGCAACGGAAACTGCACCGCGATGATTCGAGCGTATCGTGTTTGACGGTAACATACGTCACTATTTGGCAGAAAAGTAACTTGAAATATGTACAAAATAAACAAATAACAAAAAAAAAATAATAATTGCTCGCATTGATTTCGATGAGCCCGTCGAATTGCTCGAATTACTTTCATCTCGCTTTTACATATCTGTGCCGCTTTACACACGCGAGCACTAATTAATGCACGCAATGAATAGAAATTCGATTGTGTGCGTGTGTATAAATGTGAATGCTCGAATAACAGTTAATATCAAGTCAATGATGCGCAACTTTCTTCCGTCGAACAAATTGTTACCTTGTGTCTGTTTAGAATCAATTTATAAAGTGGAAAGAGTATAATTAAGAAGTGTAAGCTTAACTATAAAAATTAGTTTATCAAATAGTTGTTTTTATATCCGTTAAAAGTGGAAATATACAAATTAGAGTCTGAAGAGAAACATATATCATGCAGATTGTGCATCATTGACATACATAGCATGTGTGGTAAGCACTGAAAGCAGAGAAATTAAAACTGTTACCAGTGGAATAAAGTAAGTATTTTTACACGATCATATAGTGATCCGTAACATGAATTAGTTATAAGCATTGTTCACGGAGCAGCTGTTTATTAATCTTAAAAGAAAATTAATCGTTAATTTTACAGCAATATTTCAATTAAAATATTACGTTAAAATGGTGACATTACCATCAGCCTTTGTAATTTTCTTACATTTGTTTCCAAATTTTATACGTGGCACAATCGCCGAGCGCGCGTATATCGATAACGAATTACCGAAAATACCGTTATTAAACTTCCGATAATAACAAGAGTCTTTTAAATACAAATTTTATATCGCACACATTTCTATCTCATAACTGTGATTGCCGCAAATATTTAACGGGCGTCGCGGTTAATTATAAGCGTATTTCGCAGCGTTTTTAAATGCTTGAATATTTTTCATACGTGCGGGACATCAATCGGGTCCGGATAACACGATGCAGATACGGAACGGTAGATGCAGATAGCGCGATGGGGAATGAGGGAGACAGCGAGAGAATGGGTTGCATCAAAATTCAGCATCGTTAAAAAATGAGATAATTTCGGGGGCGAACCTAATTGTGGTGGCGCGGTGACAAAATACGCTCGCGTTTTACCCGCCCGCGCGGAAGCGAGCGGGAAGCGGGGAGGGCGAGGCGGGGCAAAAAAAATAAAAGATTATTGCAAATATGCAAGCGACGCGCGTCGCGCGACACCGATCGCGGAAAAAAGGGCCGGGGGCCGCAATTAAAATAATAATGAATACCTAATAAATCACTGATTGGACCGCGGGCGCAAATATGCCGGGGCCGGCGAACGCGAACCTCATTTCCCCGTATAAAAGAATAATAAACTAATCGCGGCGTACTAATACCCGCGCGTGTAACTCATCGCCCGCGTCATTATCGGCCGAATGAAATGTTTATCCGGAAACCAGCTGTCCGTTCTCCCGCCGATGAAATCATTTCGATACTTTCATACCGCGTTCCCTTAGCCGCAGCGGGATGACGAGTAACACTTTACGCTTTTACGGTCCAAGATGAATTTGATATTGAACTTTATAATTAATTCTACCGCATAATTATATCGACAACATTTTAACGTTTTTATGTTAAGGAAAAGTCAGTCCTGCATTGTTGAAAATCCACGTGAAATGAAATTGCGATATAATCCTGGAATATTCGAAATAATAAAAGTAATGTAAATAATCTTTCCTTTAAAGTCAAATCTCCTTTGGATTGTTACTGAGAATACCGCGAGCGTAACAACGTTTTCCTTTTATTTAACGAATTTAAAAAATAACTTTCTGAATATTTTCGAAATGCGATGTCACGCCAAGTACTTGTGCATAATTAGGCGTTGAAACACTCGCGTCATTACGTTTCTCGACGAAGTCGAGGCATATAGGAAATACAATGCACCGTTATTACTTTGGCCACGTTTAAATACGATCCGATAATTCTAGCATTATAAATGTTACAAAATCCAACGCGTTAGATGCTTCAGCCGAGCATTCAGTATGCGGCTTAATAGACTCGTCAATCACGGCGAATTGAATGATACAACCGGTACACGGGGGTGGAAAGGGGGCGAGCCGCGGGGAGGACGAGAAGAGCTTCAGGTTTTGACGGATTATTATAACACAGTGGTTTCGCGTTATTAACAGTATACCACCGCGCTGCTTTGATATTATATGCCATTCAGACGTAGCTGAAAGCGCGGAAATACCCACATGCTGCAAATGAGCTATCGAATTACGCGATTCAAATATTTTTTTTGCTCGTCGTATATACGCGAAATAAAGTTATCCCGTCGGGTCTGATAACACGAGGGCGGTTTCTCGGAAACCGGAAGTAAACGTCAGGATCTCTTTTGTACGTGCAACTAAAATTAATAGAAAAGTAGAGATTAAATACGTACGGCTTATAACTGGCGATTGTAAAATTGATTACAAAATTTTTTTAATAAAATAAAATATGAAAAATTTGTATTATAGGTAAAATCAATTGCAATGTCTCAATGTTTAAATATATCATATTAATATTGGAAATGTCCCAAACATAGAATATTCGAGTTTCAAGAATATCTTGTTCTTTTCCTATAATTATATAATAACATAATTGATAGAGTGTATAATCTCATATTACCATACATTCGCTTAATTAACTATTAATGAACGACTATTAAGTAACTAACAGAAAGAAGCTGTTTTCGTATAAAATATATTATTACATTTTTATTTCACTAATCCCTATAATGCTTTTATGATGCTTTACGATATGTTGATATTAAAATGTAAAAGCTGTGTATAAATATTTAACCGTCGCATTTGTGAGGATCCAGTTGCAAGAGCCACTCGGTTTGCATCTCTTACCAATCCTTTTCTTTTTCCGTTCGTTTCAGGTGACCGATTCGAAAGATCTGCAGGTGCCCTTCAGCACGGCGGCGTCGCTGGGCTACGGGCTGCATCACATGCTGCATCTGCCGCCGCAATTCCTGCATCCGCTCGATCATAGACTGCCCTTCGGCGGCTTCCGGCCCTTGGTGCCGTCCGCGTTCGCGCCCCCCAGCAAGTGCCTCAAGGTCGAGACCGGGAACGGCGCGGTGCCGGGGAACGGCGGCCTACCCAGCATCGGCTCGCTCTCGAGCATGTCGAACATGTTCTCGCCCACGTCCCTACCGGGCGCCGGCGGGGGTGCGGTGGTGTCTGTATCCGGTGCGGCGGCCGTTGCGGCCGCCGCTGCCGCCGCGGCCGGCCAGGAAGTCGGCGGGCCGCAAAGTCCGGCTGGTTCCGCGAGCCGCTCGCCCACCGGCACCGGCGGTACCGGTTCCGTGCCGAATCGCGGTGCTACACCCGACGAAGAAGATCGTGACGCCAACGCCACACCGGGATCCGAGAACACCGAGCGATCCACTCCGGAGGAGGGACGGCCGTATAGACGTGAGTGCAATTAATATGCATGTATCTTGCTTTCTTTTGCGTACGGATAATGATGATCAATACGGTATATCGATATCGCTGGAATCTAACTCGTATTTGAATTTTTAATTAACATTCGATCTTTTCCATAAGATTTTCAATTACATTACGTTATCGCATGCTTGATATTTGTTCGCTGGTATTGATCATTTCTGTTCGTCGCTCGATTTTGATATCAGTTTCTTAACACTAATAGCGGTTGCTCGCTGAGCTTTTGTAATATATTAATGAGACATCTCTCCGAGAGAAGCATAAAATGTCACTGAAATCTTCAACCCGTAAGACATACATACCCCTATTGACGTAATCTTGAAGATAACCATGCGGATTTTCTCCGTTCACCATAAACATTTTCCCTGTTAAATAAACTCAGCTGCTTATCCGAAATTTTCAAAACATACCGCGGGTATGTATTCCAAGAGATAAGAAAGGAACACATGTGCCGTATTGTTTTAGAACGCGATCTTTCTCGAGTCGCGGGCAGGGTCGGCGCGCGCGGCGTGGCTAACCCGTATATTTTTTCGCGTTGACCCTGACATACGGGCGGGTTAAAGCCGGCTACATTAGGAGCAGAATCGTCGAGATTTGTATGCTTAATCTACCTAAGTCGTTTATTTGAGCCCCTGGCAACCGTAACAGCTGTGCCACGGACAGCCCTGAAGAGACGCGTTCATGCGCGCGGAGGGCTTGCCCTCTCTCTCTCCTCTCTCTCCTCTCTCTCTCTCTCTCTACCGTGCGTTTGTTTATTTTTCACCGTTGTCTTAATTACCGAAAGATAGAGCCATTTTTCACCGGTCGCAGCGTCGCTGACCGCTTTTTCCGTGCTCTTCAATGTACGCCTTCTTTTAGATTTGCATTGTCGAGATAAATTATCATTTTTAATAATATAACACGTTGTAATACTCTCTGAAGAATTTAAATTGGATTTGATTTAGCTTGGAACAAATTGTTAAAGAGATTATCCAAACAGATAATAAAATATTCGATTTTGCCATTTTATTATGAAAAGAATGCATTGATTATGATTGCTATATTTGATTAGTATTTTTTAATTTGTACTTATTTATGCCGTTTGTGCAATAGTTACTATTTCAATGATAATTTTTATATACAGACTGTTAACGTTTTTGATGACTTCAAGAAATGATTAATACTTTTGTTTATTAGTAATATAAAATGGTAATAATCTCTCTTTCAGAAAAAAAAACAGATTGTGCGCGCCGAACTCAACAACTTCGTGAGAAATCGTACATTTCTCCGTACAAATTAACCGTCGGCGAAAAAGCGCGCGACGATGGTCAGTTCGCTCGCTTTTCGTCGACTAATTTTCGTTTGATTGCGAAAGAGAAAAGGGGTTGGAGCGGCACGAAAAGTCTTCCTCTTCGCTTCTATTCTTTCTCTCTCTCTTTTTTTTTATTTCCACGTAGTTGGGTGCAGAGATAACGACGCCCTTTGACCGCCGCGCCGCGCCGCGTCGCGCACACACCGTACTGCTCGAAACGCGACGTTAGCGCGTTGCTAATTAGTTGGTACCGACTTTGTGGCAGTGCACGGCGCGCGTTGCGTTATACGCAACAGGGGACAGTCATTGCGGAAAATTATTTGCATGATTGAGAGCGTAGAGTCAATTTTAATTACGGAAAACTCCGTACGAGTTTTTTTTTAGCGCTAATTATTTGGATAAGTTCTAAATTTAAAGAAACATATGTATATAATATTTCTTATCGTTGCGTTGAATCTCTTTTTAGTTTGAAATCCCTTTGACGCGTTAAAATTTATTGCTAACCATATGATTCATGATGCGCCGGAGATATTATTAATATATTGTTTGATATCTCGAACGTCGAATGCTATTATGCGAATTGGCCGCGTACATACCTATTTTATACTCCATATATAGTGCGGTATTTTCATTATACACTCGCGCGCGTCCTTTTTGAGCCGCTCCGTGAAGGGTGCATATATAGAGACGCGGTTGACATACACTCGCGCTCGTGCTTCATCGCTATTTATGGCAAATAATCATACGCGACTGTATCGCGCAATTTACATTGCGTTTGTTTGACTCTAATGGCGCGGCAAAAATATCAAGTTAATATTGACTCGCGTCTATAATGCGTGTGTTTGGCCGCATCCCACTAGTTGCTATAATCGACTATCGTCATTTCGATAATCGTTATCATTTCTAAATTTTATTATTGATAGAAAAAAAATCACGGATACATGTTCCTGCGAGATGAGATTAGATCTATAATCTTTTAATTAATTCTCATTTTAATGCAATAGTTACATTATTCACGCTTCCGAATATGTTCCAATGAGATTTATTGTTATATCTTATTGTTATTTCTTATTATTATAAAACACGAGACGATGTAATTAATTCTTCAATCGCAGTCGCTAACAAGATCGCCAGCGACTTTTGATGATTAGAAGTTGAAACAAAATCACCCAGCAAATCGGTCTGTAATCAGTTCGCCGGTGCGGTGCGGAGAATACCGTCACTCCCGCGAACGCGTGTACGACATCGGCTGAGAGGGGGAGGGGTGATATGCGATGTTTGGTTCGCAGCCGGGGATTGGAGTGTATGTACAATCGTATACCGTTTGGCAGCCTGTTTGAATGTTTTGCGACGAGTTTATTCGAGTTATCAATTTCCTGGCAAATATCTGCATTTCCGCGCGCTCCACGTTTCTCCCTCTGTCGTTCTTCCCCTGCTCTCCATTCTCCGTTCTCTATATCGCGCCTGCAGTAGCATTGCATAACTGTGGCTTTGCTAAAAGGTGTAAACTGAACCTATCCGCGAACCAACGATAGTTGATGGGGAAAGAAAGAAAGAAAATAAGCGCCGTACTTTTGTTTAGAGAATAGCTTCTATATATTTTACAGATTAATCAGATTTTCTCTCTCTCTCTCTCCCTCCTTCCTTCCCACCCTCCCTCTCTCCCTCTCTCTCTCCCCCTCCCTTTCTCCCTCCTTCCCTCTCCTCTTCGACATATGCGTGCATACGAATAATACAAATAGTAATAAACTTGACGAAATTACGTGTGCATAATGGAGGAATTGATTGTGTGTGCATTTATACATAGATATTATTGCAGTAACTCTGAATTATCGTGCATTCAGAAAATATCATACAAGTGTTAGTTTTTTTTGTTATCTTTACATTTTTTTATATGTTTTTATGTTATCTGTTTTATTGTCGTTATTAATTAATTTTGGAATTCGCGATCCTTATATAGCATCATCAGAATTGCATCCGTGTGAAATGGATGTGCAACATAAAAAGTTGCGAAACGTTTTAAAGTCGAAACGATATAAAGGGTCATCAAAAATCATTGATAATTCCGGGAAAAAAATATCAGGGCTTGTTTTCGACATACGTGATCGCTTTAAAACGGGCGCTTTCCCACGTAAAAGCGCATTGTGTAAGGGGTGCGGCATACGACGCGACGGGCCAAAGGGCCACACGCGTGTATTAGCGCGTTATTCATATTTTTTTTTTTTTTTACGCACGCATAAATACGCGGCAATAATATAACACAGGGACGCCGCTCTCGTCTCGACGGTCATGAAATGGCAAACATAAACCGGAAGCGTCGTGATTTTTAACTCGCCGCGAATGTATATGATGTCGTTTTTTTTTCCCAGCTTTGCGTATTTATATTTGCGCAATTTTCCACGAATCTCTCACCGAGAATCGTTTTCATGCGTGTTGTTTTAAACGTATGGTAAAAATGCAAACTAGGAATTCTTGAAAAAAGTAAAGTGAAATTATTTGCACGAGACTTATCACTATTATATTCTGAGTCTTGATAAAAATATTTAGACAATCTTTATTTGCACTTGATGATTAATCTAATATTATAACAGACTGTTCAGTTTTTTTATAAGTTAATTGATATTGAAATAAGTTTTTTTTTTTTAAACGAAATGTTGTATTATGATGTACGTATAAGAAATGTCTATGAATATTATTAGATTTGTGTTAGAAATAATTTTAAAAAAATTAATATAAATATAGTAACTACATAATTCTTATATATGTATATGTATATGTATATGTATATGTATGTGTGTATGTTTAGTTTTTTAGTACATAGTCATCCGAAACTACGTCAGAAATGCTAATCTTTCCATTCTTATATCGTGCCATGGATAACAAAACAAAAAGTCGTTTCTTTCAAGTAATATTCCGCGATAAGTATACGTATACGTAAAAAATGTATCGTTACCAGTGAAGTGAGTTAAAAAAAAGTATTGAAGTGCGAAGTGTTAAAAGGGTAAAAACGCGGCGCACATTGTGCATCGCGTATCACGTAAATTATTGCTTCTTGAAGGAAAGCAGTTAATATCATGACCGTTACGACTGTGTCGTACGTCACGAGTAAAAGCTCATATAAACGTCAGTTACGTCAATCATTCTTTAATGGGAATGAATTTTCGTCGGTCGCCGCTAAATCACTATTGGCCAATAACCGTTTACCGTTAACAAAACACCGCGTACGTCGGCGTGCTGAATTGATGTACCACTTCACCAATGAGATGTAGTATAAATACTCGCAGACGTGATGCTGCAACTTATGTTAAGCAATCGAGCGAGCGGGGTAAAATCGAATTTGCATGTAACGCGCGTAATTGCTATAGCAGTAAATCGATTGGAAATTAATGTCTCTTCGGTTCGTCTATTGGATATTCTAAATACTAACGAATTTTATTAAAACGACGCAGTGTGTACACATAAACGGAAAACAATTTCCATAAACGCGAAATTAAATATATTTTCGTGTACAATATTAACATTGCTTACCCTATGTTTATCAATTACGTTTTGAATCATTTATATAATTCTTAAGTCTTCTTTCGTGTTTCCGTTTCTTGATTATCATGAATAATTTATTACTCTAAGATAGTACAGCATATACATATATATGAATGGAACAGTATCGCGGTTTATTGCTTTTTCATAAAATAATTACGGCATTCATGGATGTACCTTCCTCACAAATGACTGCCGCTCGAACACATTCGCCAACGCGCGCGTAGAAGTTTCCCTCATTTGTATTCTTAGGGCGAGTCGCGAGCCGGTACCCACGATTTACTATCACGTCGTACGAATTATTTAGTAATCAAATTTCGCCCGGTTACCGAGGCTTCGAACGGCGGCACAGAAGGGTGGTCGCGTCGTTGGCTGCTTTTACGATGATTTCTCTATTTTACGGTGGTTGCGTGAGAAGACCATTAGGCAGCCATCGAGATTCGGTGCAAACGTGCCGCGAAAACCGCTTTTAAGCCGCAAAAATTCATGCTTTTTTTCCGCGGAAAATTATTACCAAAAAACGCGAAAAACGTGATAGAAGAACATCGCTCGATAATCCTTCGATAAAAATATTTTAGAAAACGTACTACACGGAGAAAATTTTATAGTAAATATTACTATGGTGTCGCACTAGCTGCGGACCATCGAGGAATTTTAAGTTAAATTACTATGTTTATGGTAAAAATTACGTTATTTTATCGTTTTTAAAACAATAATTATAGTATTTTAACTTGAAATTCCTCGATGGTCCGCAACTAGTGCGACACCATAGTAATATTTACTATAAAATTTTCTCCGTGTAGGTATATATAAAACAAATACTTTCGATTTAAAAAATACATGTATAAAAATATGAATATTTTGGAAAGAACTAAGAAATGAATAATCTTAAATTTTAAGATTCCCAAGTTCTCTATCTTGGATTTATTTGGAAAGATCTTTACGTTATTAGATAATACGTAACGTCACTTTTATATATGAAAATACAATTTATATCGATTTACGCGATTTTTTTGAAGTCGCGTCGTTACATCTCTCTCGTTTCGACTTTCACCAGCTTTTAAAAGAGATGAGCGGAATTTGCCCGGCGATAATATGCGTTTCGTTATTGAAAAAATAAAAATTTCATAGCTGATATCGCGACCCAGATAACTCGGCACCGGCCGTGGCTGAACCAACAATTCGTTACTGCGGATTATCCAGCTGTCCGCGTCGAGAAAAGGCGAGTAACGCGAAACTCATTATGATGCAGGAATAACGAGCCACAGTATAGATTACCGGATTACAAACGAACTGGAATTATTGAATTACAAATGATTCCTCCGATTCCTCCTCCCATGCTATGCCCGATATTTTGTTTCTTCGTTATTTATTTTAAGATACGGCTTTCCGCGCATTGGCATGCATTTAATTTTACTCATACGATCCTATTGACGCAAATTTGATTTCAAGGTGGAGCCCATTTTACTTGTTATCCTCCTCACGGCGACCACTACGGTCATCTTCAGAATTTACGAATTTATTTATAATTATTAACGATAATTACAAGCGTGCGCGTCAATCACAAAAGTTACTGTTACATGAGGAAATAATATTAATTTGGGTCGTATTTAGAATCGATACAATTTTGGAATCTCTATGAAAATTTTCAATTAATAATTCAGTTGTCATTTTTCAAAATAAAATTACGGAAATTTTGTTTTGTCATTCGCACAACGTAAATTCCAGGCATAAAACATAAATTGCGAACAATGCACTCTCCAATGCGACCGGCGCTGGCCCTTTGCGACTCGCTCGGAATCGATGGATCGAAGCGCGTAAAAAAACAGACGAACTGCCCCCCGTCTGTGACCCATATTACTTGGAAAATTTTTAATTGCATTTTTTTCCATCGACAAAGAGGGCCGACACGCGGTGGTGTGCCTTACGGATCGCGTCGCATCCATCGCGCGCGCGTTCGTTTGTATTCGACGGGAGCGGTTCGCGAACGAATGGCGACATTGCGAACGGATGCGCCACCTCGACGCGACCAATTACCAATCACTCTCGCGGAACAATAAAGCAAAACCGTGGAAAAAAATTCCCGTCAAAAGTATCGCGTTTCATATGCACCTAGCGCGCTCCCCGCGGAGAGCCCGCGGTGGCGTATAACCGTCGCGCAAAAATAAAATTAAAAGCTGAATGCTGCGGGAAAAAACGCACTATCGCGCTGGTCTCCTTTGTTTACGAAAGAAAAATTCAACGCTCGCTTTTGATTTTCGAATGATTCGGAATTTTATATTAATTGTATCGCGCGCTTTCCCTCCGAAAAAGTGGATATAAGCATGCAGTTTTGGAATGTCGGTAGTATATCTCTCGGACATTTTCTCATCGTCTCTGTGAAGACGATAACAAAATTCTTTGGTAGATATTACCGGACATCAAAAGTGACTGTTGATAACTCATTTAAGAGTTTTATTTTCTCGATATGATTTTTGTTTTATTGCCCGAGAGCCACTTTTCGTTGCGTCACATATAGATACTATCAATTTAATGGCGCGATAATGTCTAGTGAAGTTAATTCACGGATGTGGGTCCGGTGAAATGGCCCGGCCCAATAACACCACTCTACATATATGACCGTCAATCCAACTTCAAAGTCGGCTACTTTAAAATACTATATACTATCTTATCGCTTCCATTTACTGTTTTCGTCAGTAATATCATCGTATTTATTAATAGTAAATAATAATTGCCTCTCAGAAATGTGATTAAATCGGATAGGACGTAGAAAATAAATAATCAGGTAGAAAACGAATTTTTAAAATTGAGATAACCAGGAAAAGAGTCAGAGAGAGAGAGAGAGAGAGAGAGAGAGAGAGAGAGAGAGA